>NC_058166.1:6144375-6267733 GCF_020080835.1 Cotesia glomerata | reverse complement strand
TTGTTTTGGTTTTTGGTTTTTGGTTTTTGGTTTTTGGTTTTTGGTTTTTGGTTTTTGGTTTTTGGTTTTTGGTTTTTGGTTTTTGGTTTTTGGTTTTTGGTTTTTGGTTTTTGGTTTTTGGTTTTTGGTTTTTGTTGGTCTCTCTTCCGCCAAAAAAAACTGCACATTTGCACATTTGCACATTTGCACATTTGCACATTTGCACATTTGCACATTTGCACATTTGCACATTTGCACATTTGCACATTTGCACATTTGCACATTTGCACATTTGCACATTTGCACATTTGCACATTTGCACATTTTCGCTAACGAACATTTTAAGGCAATGTCACATTAGGTTAAAGATCCAGACCTCTACCACATTGTCTCTCAGTAGACTACTCTTTCATACAAGTAGGAGCAATGAAGAGTTATAGTCACGGATAAATAATTGTTATTCACTCTCTTTAACTACGGCGGATTCTTCTGTATGGACCCATCTACTTAAATGTTATGTTTACAATTCGTCTTCCTTTAAGTTTTGTATTATGTAAGCTGACAAATTATGTTTGTTTTGTTATTAATAACAGTCAAATAAACAAAAAGCTACTATTCTCTTAGATATTATTTTTTAAGTCAATTTTTAGCTTAGATTTTCACTATTGCTGTTTATCTCCACGGCAAGACATTATTTACTACGTTACACTCCATCCGTCTTAGCCATCTTTCAATCTTCCAGGAACCCTGACAGGCGCTTGCCAACTTTTTAACTTCCCGCTAAGAAAATCGAAGATTTTAAAAAATCAAGAAATTATTGTTTTCACCCCGTTTTGCAAAAATCGGTTTTCATCAGATCTCGACGTTTGAAGATCATAGGAAGCTTCCCTGACTATCCCCGCGAGGTTGTCACGGTGTCTGTATGTATGTGTGTGTGTGTGTGTGTGAAAGTATGTGAACCGCTTATAACTTTTGAACGGCTTGACCGATTTCATCGCGGTTGGTGCCATTCGAAAGAACTTGACCAAACTTAGATTTTGAAAACTATTTGGACCGATTCAGATCAATAGATTTTGAGAAATCTTAAAAAAACTGAAAAAAAAAATTTTTTCAAATGTGGTTTTTTTTTGAATAACTTTTAAACAGCTTAAAGGTTCAATTCCAAAAACTAATCAGCTCTTAACCTCAAAAAACCACGTCGATCGCCACCAGTCCGGTCAAAATCGGTTGATTCATTCGAGAGATATCGTGAACGAAAGAAAACCGAAAAAAGTGTTTTTTCGGAATAACTCCAAAATTCCTAGCGCGATCAATTCAAAATTTAAGATTCTTTGTGAGGCTTAAAAAACTGCGTCGAATGCTTCTAACCGCGTAAAAATCGGTTTATTCATTCAAAAGTTATTGTGGTTTAAAAATTCAAAAAATAGTGTCTTATCAAATCTCTATCAGACTTTTGAGCTCGAAGAGCTTTAAAGGATAGGAAAGCAATCTCTTTGAGCTCGGAAAGCTCAAAAACGCCATTGGTGCAATTTTAAGCGCCTAAGTATGGAATTAGCGAGAAGTTGCAGAGATGGCCTTCAGGGTCAACCGTTTTCCTAATTTTTTTTTTAATTTTATTTTGTTATGTCCAAGGGCGTTTTTAGAGCGGCAGCGTAAACGGTGGAGATTTGGACTAACAGTTTAAAGAATACGCAACGGAGGTTTTATTTCCGTTGTTTTAATTATTTTTGTGGGACGTTTTCGATGTACGAATTTACCACGCCTTCGTTTGAGACTGGGCACGGATTTTATTAAAAAGTAGATGTACTTACTACTTGCTGATTTATTTCTTAGGATCGGATCCGTGATTCCGGGGCTGGTCGTAGTGCCTTTTCCTTGATTGGACCCTCTGTTGGTATTTGCAGCGAATGGATGTGGATGGATTTGGGCTGCTTATTCTAAGGGCTTCTTATTTTTATGAAATGAATTTATTTAAAACAAGTTCCACTTTTTAAGATTTATTTTAATTGACACCAAAGCTTTTACACTTTCACAAATTTTATTTAATCGAAATTATTATAATGAATTTTATTTGAATTTGAGCTAACGTCCTCCAGTCCCCCGTAGGGTAAAGTGCGCAAATTTAGCTTTAAAAAAATCTTAAATGTTTTACTGACCGGATTCTCGCCTAAGTGCAGAGCAAATTAGAACTTTGAGAACCTGGTTCTCTAGAATTTACTTATTGGTCGTATTCTCGCCTAAGTGCAGAGCAAATTAGAACTTTGAGATTACGGCTCTCTATGATTATAATTTATACTTATAATTGATACGTGGCCTGCCGGTTATACCGTGTCTGAACTCGTCTTAAGTGCAGCGCAAATTAAGATAAGGGACTTATACAAGACACGGGTCCGTCAAGTTAAACGCGGAAGTCGAATTAACTAACAAAGACAAGGCGTTGGCTGTTGATCGCCTTTTTAAAACCTCGTGCTGCTGAGTTTGTTAAAGTCCCGCTAGTAAACCAGCAGTCGCGTAGCTTCCATTTTATTGTGGTTTTCGCGCATGGAGAAGTCTTTCATCTGCGCGGACGATTTAAATTTAAAGAGAAAAAATTTACGGGTGGACATAACAATTTGATGGCTAACTTCATCATGTCGCTTATTCGGGACATAATGCGCGCACAGTTTACAAATTTCACTCTCATCCAAACGCGCCAAAAGGTGCGTATTTTTTTTTTTGTTATATTTTATTTTAATTCAAAGAAATAATGATGCAGAAATTTTTTATTTTATCAAAAAAATCTTAAAAAAAAAAAAAAAAAAAAAGAATGGATACATATATTTTATAAATGTAGATTGAATAGTTTATTGTCAATGTTAATTGAATAATGAATAATTGTATTAGTTGTTTATATGGTATAACGGGTATTTCGAACTCGTGCGTTATCGAGGACGAAACCCGAAATAAATAACTTGGCCTACCTGCCTTACCTGTTGTTGGGTGCCAGGAGCTTTGCTCCAATCACGTCGATTCCGGCTACTCCGATCCGGGACTCTATTCGTCGGGTGGCGGGCCTTTAAGGGTACGACTTAATTATAGAAGGATCGAGGAAATTACTCGGGGTTGCTCGTATTAATTTTCAATTAATAGAAAAAATTATTGATTTATTGACAATCAATTAAAACAATCGGCTCAGGTTAACAATATCAAGGAACGAAACGCCTAATAATAATATTCGACATCGTCGTCGATTCGCAACTCGCAAGTAAACCTTCAAGTTTAACAATCCAGTACAAAATTTCTCAAATCGCCGCACTAAACTTATTTAATAATAATTAATTAAATCTTTAAACAAAAAAAAATAAATCTGCGCTCAATTTTATTATTAGTCATTAATAATTATTATAGTAAATGAATCAAATGATTAAATCACCGCATTTAATTAGTAAATGAGTAATGTTAATAACAAAAAAGAATTCACTCTCACTCTCAATTTAATTAATAACGATTAATTAAATAATTGAACATAATCTTCAAATCGCCGACTTTGATTGGTAACTAATTAAATTTTAAACAAAAATCATTAATCGCCGAATTTAATTAAATAATAAATAATTAAATTTCTAAACCAACAATAATCACTTGCCGAATTTGATTTATCGAAAATAATTAGATTTTTAAATAAATACCATTAATCGCCGAATATCATTTAATAATAAATAATTATTAGGGTAAAAAAAAAATAATTAAATCGCCAAATGTAAGTAGTAGTAACTAATCCGAACAAAAACAGTTTCACTGTAAATAAATATAGTTTAAAAAAACTAAAGAACACGCTTTTATAAATAATATCGAACTAAAAAGTGGAAAATAAAAAGTGGAAAATAATTTTAAAAATAAACTCAAAAAAGTAGTATAAAAAAAATACTAGCAGAACTGAGAGAAAAGCGTGGGGCGCTCGATATATGAAAATTATGGCACAAGGCGCCCCACGCTTTTCTCTCAGTTCTGCTAGTATTTTTTATATACTACTTTTTTGAGTTTATTTTTAAAATTATTTTCCACTTTTTATTTTCCACTTTTTAGTTCGATATTATTTATAAAAGCGTGTTCTTTAGTTTTTTTAAACTATATTTATTTTTAACTTTTTAGTTCAAAATATTCTTTAAAAGTGTGTTTTTTTAGTTTTTTTAAACTATATTTATTAATAAATAGTAGCTTTAGCTATCTACAGTATGTACGTACTGACGTACTTGCTGCAAACGAGCTTCTCTAGTTTGATCAGATTCTGAGGCTCTGACTTTGGCTGCATGTTGACGCATTCGCTGAAAACGAGTCTCTTTGGCTTGTTTAGATTCTGAGGCTCTGACTTTGGCTGCATGTTGACGCATTTGCTGCAAACGAGTCTCTTTGGCTTGTTTAGATTCTGAGGCCCGAGTTTTAGTTGTGTGCTGACGCACTTGCTGCAAACGAGCTTCTCTAGTTTGATCAGATTCTGACGCTCTGACTTCGGCTGCATGCTGACGCATTTGTCGCAAACGAGCTTCTCTAGCCCCCTTTGATTGCTTGGCTCTATAATTTTTCATATAGAGCCTTCTTTTCTCTTTTCTCTTTTCTGATTCCTCGATTGAGAATCCCGCAACGCTTTTAACAGACTTTGATTTTCTTGTCTTTGTTGTTGTCTTATCAGACAACTTATTTCTTGTAACAGTATACTCTTCAGTAGCCAAGTTGCCCACTACTAGAGAGCTGCAGTCGCTTGATGACGACGCCTGCGAGCCTGCTTTCTCACTCTGACCAAACGCCGATACTGGGACTCCGAATCCCTGCATCGTAAAATACTCACTTGTACCTGCCATGACGGCATATATATTATTAACCCAGGGTCTTTGCCAGATACTTCTGTTGCCCGCCGTCACCACGTGGAGGTGCCCTGGTTACAAGCACAAGCTACGAAATGTTAATATATGCATCATGACAGTTGTGTACATCTGAGAACTAGCGGATCTCTCTGGGTGCCAAAATCAAGTATCCGCTAAGAGTCGCTTGACCCTTTACTGCAGTCGAGTCATGACTCTTTCCTATAAATACGGCCAACGGGAGAAACATATAATGTAATTAGGTCCAGTTATATAAACTTAAGCGGGGACGGATACTTCAGTAGTGGGCTCTGGCAAGTTGTCGCTGTGGACTTAGTCCCACGGTGTGAATGACAGAATTTGGTCGCAGTGGGTGGAAGTGGGTGGTCGTAGGTGGCAAAAATGTGAATAAATATATCTGTCCTTTTCTAATTCATAAGAACTTCTGGAAGGTTCTAGAAATTTCTGAAATGATCTAGAAAGCTTCCAAATCGTGTGCAACTGTTGAAATCGGTATGGAATGTTCCAGAAAAGTCTAGAAATTTTTGGAATGATCTAGAAAGATTCCAAATCGTGTGCAACTGTTGAAATCGGTATGGAATGTTCCAGAAAAGTCTAGAAATTTCTGGAATGATCTAGAAAGATTCCAAATCGTGTGCAACGGCTGAAATCGGTATGGAATGTTCTAGAAAAGTCTAGAAATTTCTGGAATGATCTAGAAAGATTCCAAATCGTGTGCAACGGCTGAAATCGGTATGGAATGTTCCAGAAAAGTCTAGAAATTTTTGGAATGATCTAGAAAGATTCCAAATCGTGTGCAACTGTTGAAATCGGTATGGAATGTTCCAGAAAAGTCTAGAAATTTCTGGAATGATCTAGAAAGATTCCAAATCGTGTGCAACGGCTGAATTCGGTATGGAATGTTCTAGAAAAGTCTAGAAATTTCTGGAATGATCTAGAAAGATTACAAATAGCTTCGATATATAACTTCGGGATGGTCATCATAGGATTCCGGGTTGATCTACGGGTTTATCTGTGCCATTCCCGATGAAAACCTACGGAGGAAAACACCTGGTTTCGAAATATAACTTCGGGATGGTCATCAGAGGATTCCGGGTTGATGTACGGGTTTATCTGTGCCATTCCCGATGAAAACCTACGGAGGAAAACACCTGGTTTCGAGATATAACTTCGGGATGGTCATCAGAGGATTCCGGGTTGATGTACGGGTTTATCTGTGCCATTCCCGATGAAAACCTACGGAAGAAAACACCTGGTTTCGAGATATAACTTCGGGATGGTCATCAGAGGATTCCGGGTTGATGTACGGGTTTATCTGTGCCATTCCCGATGAAAACCTACGGAGGAAAACACCTGGTTTCGAGATATAACTTCGGGATGGTCATCAGAGGATTCCGGGTTGATGTACGGGTTTATCTGTGCCATTCCCGATGAAAACCTACGGAGGAAAACACCTGGTTTAGAGATATAACTTCGGGATGGTCATCAGAGGATGACTAGGAAGGTCATCACCTGGGTTCTAGGTTGATAATAATCAAAATTTAAATAATATCATTATGGTAGTCTCTTTATGCGAAGGAGAGTTACATACAAACATACACCCCCACGAAAAAATTATATACCCTTAGATATATCTATCGGATATATGTAAAGATATATGCAAGTATATATGTTAAGATATACTCAAATTTGCCAAAAGATATATAAGCAGATATATTTCTTCGTATATATCTACGGATATATCTGCGGATATATCTACGGATATATCTACGGATATATCTACGGATATATCTAAGGATATATCTACGGATATATCCACGAATACATACTGGAAAATATACTGAAATACAAATTGAAATATATTTAAAAATATATCCTTAAATATGTAAGATTATATATTATTTGATAATACTTCTGGTATTTATTTATACTAGACTGTATCCATTTTTGCGATAATTCGATACATTGATGTATAAAATATATTTTAATACAAATTTTTCTACTAATATATAATTATATTTTACCGCGAGTGAATGCTCATATAACAGCGCATAAATCTAAATCAGAAATTGATGTCAAATAAAATACTACAATAAAATTGTTTTAATTTTTTTTTTTATTCTATATATTAAATTAATAAGAAAATCTATGTTTCTACTTATAAAAGTGATGGTTTGTAACTCTCAAATTGTTAACAACTTTCAACAAAAATTTTAAAATTAAGTTGTACTTATAAAAAACGATGAGTATTATTAACTAAATAATTTTAATTATTTTTTTCAATAATGAATATCATAAAAAAAAATCAAGTTTATAAAAATATCAAAAGTTGTAAAAAGATTATTAAATTAAAATATTATTAATCTTCATCATTATACGTTGAATTCTTTTTTTTCTAGAATAAAAAAGTTTGTAAAATTAATTTTTTTTTAAACCAACATTACAACTCTTTAACGCATACTTACATTTGTTTCTTTACTTTTTTTTTCGTTTCTCAATCTACCACATTTATTATTAATCGCTGTACCAAAAGGACCTTCTTTAAAATCACCGTGACGTTTCTTGACTGCTTCTGTAATGTATATGTTATTATTATTGTAGTATTTATAAATTTAAAAATTAAGTATTAATTTTTACTTCTTAAGTAAAGCATAATTTTTTCAATATTTCTTACTAACAATGTTATTTAACTAATTAAAACTGTCTTTCAAAATAATAATTTTAAATAAACTAGACTCTATGCTATTTGTTAGAAACATATTTTAAAAATGAAAGCCATAAAATACATTACATTTTGCAGTTGTCTTAATTGAAAATATGCTAACGTTCGTTATTGTCTGTGACATGTAAATAGTTCAAAATTTTTAAATTGTCTTGTGAACTAAAAATTAATTTTATATTTTTATTAAAATTATTAGAATAAAAAAATAAATTTTTTCATTCACATTGCATTAAAGATGTATCAAATTATAAATACATATTAAATGATTGTGTTACCTTTAATAGCATCAATAATATTTGAATCAAGAGCTTCGTACAACTGAGCCTTTTTTTCGGTATTCTTCGATTTACCGCCTTTATAATTACTTTTTAATAGTATTTCAGTGGAAAAAGTTGATACAAGGAGTGATGTTGTCATCGCAGTAAATGTACTCTTGCTTTTTGCTGCATCCCACTGTTCTTGAGTGATAAAGACATTGGATCCTTTATGACCCAGTTCTTTCTACATTAATATTTAATTAAAATTAATTCCATCACATCAAATCAATTATTGTTAAAAAGTATTTGTACGGCAAAAAAAAATATTAACATCAATTTATGTACATACGAACCATTTTTGTACAATCGTTTTTAGTAGTTTTTACATCACTTGTTGAAGTAGAAGGCTTCAAAGAGCTCAGGTTTGTAGCTTGTTTTTTCAAGTTCATCATTACTAAAGATAATGCTGTAAAAAAATGTATTATTCATAATCTAATATAATTACTTTTAATTATTATTATTACCTTTATCGAGATGTTCTTGGGTAACATATTGACCAGGAGCACTACTTGGTGTTGTTTTAGTTGAATCTTGATCACTTACAGTGGGTGGGTCATCAATACAATCTTTCTATTAATGAAATATAAAAAAATTATTAAGTAAGATACAAGTTTTTCAATATCGGATCAATTTGAATATAAAGTCATTAATTATAAAATAAATTAACAAAATTTATCACAATAATTATGTGAATTTATGTAGATTAAATATCAAGTGTATTTCTATATTATTAGAGGACACTTACAGTGTTAGAATGAGTCTGGGATCCCGAGGAGTCAACATATGCTTCAGTCACTATCTCAACATTACTTGAGAATCGTAATTTTTTCCTGACACTTTCATCAGTATCTCTATATAAATTATCTCTCTCTACAATTTCAAGTTCATTTTCAGATACATTATCTTTATCTGTCTTGTCATCTTTAGATGCAGCAGCTGGACTTGAATTTAATTTGATTGTAGGCCCGGGAGACACGACTCCCTCAAGAGCATCGAGTTTCTTTTCTAACATTTTTTTAGATCCTAAAATAAATAAATATTATTTACTGGAAATTTCCATATGTAAAAAAGTATCTTAATTAATAAATTAACTAGTACAAAAATTCTTACTTGAAACCTCAAGAACTATCGCGTGGTAACAATTCCAGCCACCGAGTGGTTCCTTTTTTGTATCACGCCACTCGACGACGTATATAGTTTTAGGATCATGATTTTCATCTACAAAACTGTCAACACTGAAATCTTTTATGTGACATACGTCTATCCCAGGTGTCATTTTTTTATTATCTTCACCACCGACCCATTTTACTAGGGCCCACCATTTTTTACTAAACAATTGAATTTTTAAATTACCTTATAGAATCAATGTGATAATTTATTAGAAAAAATTAAACTAAACAAAGTCATTATTAGTTACAAATATTATTTATATATATATACATATATTATTGGTTTGAACCAATTGTGAGGTTATGCCTTTATTTTTTGTTATATTTACAGTTGTTACCTAAAACATTAAATAGTAATTGTTGTTATTTTTTACCTTTCTCCGTTTTCCATTACTTACAAAATTAAGTATGTGTAAATTATAAAAATTATTTCATTAGTTTAATGTGGTCCGATGTTATAATCAAGCAGCAAATACTGGAATACAATACGAGACGTTTACATCGTCTAGGCCGCCATTTTGGTTTGCAGTTTGGCGGTAAACTAATGTTCTAAAAAAAAATAAAAAATTAATTAACATATTTATAATTTTTTTTTTGTTACAGAAATTTAATTGATTTAATTAATAATTGAATTTTTTTTTAATATTTAATTTAAATTTGTTTATATTTATTTAGCTTATCACTATATCAGGTTGTAGTTGGTACTTATTGCCAACTGTCTTACTTACAAAATTTCTGCTTTATCGACCTAGGCTATCAATTATTTTTTTAAGTACTGTTGAGACTTAACCATACTTTCAGCTTGCTACGAATTAATATTTTCGCAGTCATAACTGAGTTATTAATTTATTTTGTGATTGTAATAAATTTAATATTGTGTTTTAATCATGGAACGAAAAAAAAGAGGTCCGTACAAACGTTACCTCTCGTACGGCAGTTCTACACCTGTTCCAAAGAGAACTGTGAACTATTGGAAATTAAAGGAAATAAAATCATCTATGTCACATTCTGATTCGTAAGTACTTATTTTAATTCGATGACGTAATTATTTTTAATTCAACATGTTTCTATTGTTCACTAAATTTTTAATTTATTTTTTTTTTATTTATCGCAGCGAGTCAAGTGTACAATTGAGTGATGATTCTGAGCCTGAGTTACCAGATCATGGCGTTCTAGTAGGTTCTTTTATTCAAATAATTTAATTTTAATTTTTATAATATTTTCACGACTATTAACTAAGGTACTTTATTACTACGGTGTATGATCAGAGGGGATATAATCCCATGATCTTATAAATTAATGAATAAATAAATTCTGTCATCTACAAAACATAAATTCTCATTTCTAAAGAGACTGACGTTAAGGCTTAAACAAAAATTTTTAGAATTTTATGGCAATGGAATTATTATAAAAAATATTTTATAAAAAAATTCTACTACCGAAAATTTAAAACAATCTTTATTGAAATGTTTAAAAGCAATCTTTTCCATTATAATTGGTCTGTTATAAAAATTCGAATGATTAATAGTTGTCAGTTGACTTTCGTGTCATCATTTTCATATATTTCAAATTTTTTCAGGCTCACCGTAACTGTTCAGATGGAGCATCAACATCTGTTCCCCATACGGAAGGTTATCACAGTATAGTTGATGTTTGTCCTTTTAGACAGCTGTATAATTCGAGTGATGAGTATTCTGGATCTGAAAATTTTAGCGGAAGTGATACAGAACTTTCTGATGATTTTGGAGATAGTGATGAGAATTCGGATTATTCAATTCAAGAGGAAGTAAACAACGAATCTGCAATAAATCTCAATTATAACCAAGAAATATGTGTTATTGAGAATAATCAACATCCGAATAATATCAGTTATCCAAAAAAGATTTTGTTAAGAACGTTACTCATTCTTTCTTTAAAAATTAAAAAAAATCTAGATAACGATACTATCCAGTATATAACCGAATTAGTAGATTCTGTCGCCAAAGAGCCTCAACATTTTACATTATTGTATCATTTCAAGAACATAATTCACAGTTTCTCATTTCCTTTTGAAACACACCATTTATGTCCGACTTGTGGCTTATACATTGGACTAGAAATTATAAATACCAATGAATCAACTTTGAAATGTGAACCTTGTAATGTTGACGTTGTATTGAAGGATAACAGACAGTTAGGAAATATTTTTTTGTACTGTCCTTTATCTAAACAACTACAAGAATTTTGCACTCGCCACCATGAAAATTTGACATACCCAATGAATCGTAAAAAACAATGTGATTATGCAATCGAAGACATAATGGATGGAAAATTATATAACCTTCATTCTTCAGACAAAGACTCACTATCTTTGAATTTTAGTGTCGATGGTACACCCTTATTTAAAAGTTCACAAACCTCTATCACTCCAGTGTTATGTACTATCAACGAGCTACATCCTCGAGAGCGAAAACAACATATAATGCTAGCCTGCATTTTTCTGGGACACAAAAAACCTATTATGAATCAATATTTAAAACCTTTTGCAGAAGAATCAAAGAAATTAGCCACTGAAGGAGTAAGCTACTCAATAGAAGGAAGAGAGCATAAGAGAAAAATTAAAGTTTTGGTTGGAGTGTGTGACTCTGTCGAAAGACCGAACTTGAGATGTTCTAAAACATTTCGAGGAGAGTATGGTTGTGGACTTTGCAAACATGAAGGGGAAGAAGTTGAAAAAGGTGCTGGTCACGTCAGAGTCTATCCAATAGATGAAGACGGAAATACTTTTGGTCAAGGCTTACGTTTACATATTGAAACAGAAACGCATGCGAAAAATCGCACGATGGGCATGAAGGATCGTTCAGTATTATTTGATGTACCAAATTTCGATATAATAAATAATCTCGCTGTCGATTGGATGCATTGTGTTGCACTGGGTATATGCCGACAGTTTTTAAAATTATGGTTGGATTCACAGTATCATGAGAAACCATACTATCTTGGTGCTGTCATAAATGATATCGATCGTTTTTTGGCATCAATTAAACCATCATTGGATATCTCGAGAACTCCGCGAAAACTTTCTGAAAGGTTACACCTCAAAGCACACGAATTGGTTATATGGCTATTGTTTTATAGCTTACCAACCTTGAAAGAATATCTACCACGCAAATATTTACTTCATTGGAGTCTTCTGGTTGATGCAATATCAATACTCCTTAAAACTTCTATCTTAAAAACCGAGGTATATTATGCAAAACAATGTATCTTTAAATTTGTCAAAGATATTGAAGTACTTTATGGACTTGAACACGTATCATTTAATGCGCATCTTTTGACACATTTGCCAGAAAGTGTGTTGAACTGGGGTCCGTTATGGACTCACAGTGCATTTTGTTACGAGAATTTCCACCAAGTGTTAAAAAATTAGTAAAAAGCTCAAATTCAGCTGAACTACAAATTCTCGAATCCCTACGATGCATGGTTGCATTTAACAAGTTAGAAGAGTGTTACGAACATGAGTTAATTTTACGTTAACGGAAATTTTTGAAAAAGATGATCAATAAAAGAAAATATACAAACAACATGATGGAAATCAACGAAATTAAAGTATTAGGAAAAGGTGTAACGGAAATTGTAGCAGATAATCACAATTTAGCATTGAGACGACTCAATATTCATATCGATAATGACTCTGAAGTTCAATATTTTAAAAGAATAATTATTAATAATGAAATCATACATAGTCAAGCATACACGAAAGTTCGAAAGCGGAATAATTTTACAGTATTACTGTCAAATAAAGAAATTTTTGAGATCGATATTTTTATACTTGTTGAGTTACAAGGGGAAAAAGAATGTTTTGCCCTGGGAAAGTATTTTCAGAAGTGTAAAAATACATTTTTTCCGAATGTACAGTTGCAACATATCATATTTACAAAAAGCGAAAATACGCATCAACCTTTAGCAGCAATCAATGCAAAAACGATTCAACAAAAAGTAACAATTGTAAATTATTCCACTTTTTTTTCGTTCCATGATTAAAACACAATATTAAATTTATTACAATCACAAAATAAATTAATAACTCAGTTATGACTGCGAAAATATTAATTCGTAGCAAGCTGAAAGTATGGTTAAGTCTCAACAGTACTTAAAAAAATAATTGATAGCCTAGGTCGATAAAGCAGAAATTTTGTAAGTAAGACAGTTGGCAATAAGTACCAACTACAACCTGATATAGTGATAAGCTAAATAAATATAAACAAATTTAAATTAAATATTAAAAAAAAATTCAATTATTAATTAAATCAATTAAATTTCTGTAACAAAAAAAAAATTATAAATATGTTAATTAATTTTTTATTTTTTTTTAGAACATTAGTTTACCGCCAAACTGCAAACCAAAATGGCGGCCTAGACGATGTAAACGTCTCGTATTGTATTCCAGTATTTGCTGCTTGATTATAACATCGGACCACATTAAACTAATGAAATAATTTTTATAATTTACACATACTTAATTTTGTAAGTAATGGAAAACGGAGAAAGGTAAAAAATAACAACAATTACTATTTAATGTTTTAGGTAACAACTGTAAATATAACAAAAAATAAAGGCATAACCTCACAATTGGTTCAAACCAATAATATATGTATATATATATAAATAATATTTGTAACTAATAATGACTTTGTTTAGTTTAATTTTTTCTAATAAATTATCACATTGATTCTATAAGGTAATTTAAAAATTCAATTGTTTAGTAAAAAATGGTGGGCCCTAGTAAAATGGGTCGGTGGTGAAGATAATAAAAAAATGACACCTGGGATAGACGTATGTCACATAAAAGATTTCAGTGTTGACAGTTTTGTAGATGAAAATCATGATCCTAAAACTATATACGTCGTCGAGTGGCGTGATACAAAAAAGGAACCACTCGGTTGCTGGAATTGTTACCACGCGATAGTTCTTGAGGTTTCAAGTAAGAATTTTTGTACTAGTTAATTTATTAATTAAGATACTTTTTTACATATGGAAATTTCCAGTAAATAATATTTATTTATTTTAGGATCTAAAAAAATGTTAGAAAAGAAACTCGATGCTCTTGAGGGAGTCGTGTCTCCCGGGCCTACAATCAAATTAAATTCAAGTCCAGCTGCTGCATCTAAAGATGACAAGACAGATAAAGATAATGTATCTGAAAATGAACTTGAAATTGTAGAGAGAGATAATTTATATAGAGATACTGATGAAAGTGTCAGGAAAAAATTACGATTCTCAAGTAATGTTGAGATAGTGACTGAAGCATATGTTGACTCCTCGGGATCCCAGACTCATTCTAACACTGTAAGTGTCCTCTAATAATATAGAAATACACTTGATATTTAATCTACATAAATTCACATAATTATTGTGATAAATTTTGTTAATTTATTTTATAATTAATGACTTTATATTCAAATTGATCCGATATTGAAAAACTTGTATCTTACTTAATTTTTTATATTTCATTAATAGAAAGATTGTATTGATGACCCACCCACTGTAAGTGATCAAGATTCAACTAAAACAACACCAAGTAGTGCTCCTGGTCAATATGTTACCCAAGAACATCTCGATAAAGGTAATAATAATAATTAAAAAGTAATTATATTAGATTATGAATAATACATTTTTTTACAGCATTATCTTTAGTAATGATGAACTTGAAAAAAGAAGCTAAAAACCTGAGCTCTTTGAAGCCTTCTACTTCAACAAGTGATGTAAAAACTACTAAAAACGATTGTACAAAAATGGTTCGTATGTACATAAATTGATGTTAATATTTTTTTTTGCCGTACAAATACTTTTTAACAATAATTGATTTGATGTGATGGAATTAATTTTAATTAAATATTAATGTAGAAAGAACTGGGTCATAAAGGATCCAATGTCTTTATCACTCAAGAACAGTGGGATGCAGCAAAAAGCAAGAGTACATTTACTGCGATGACAACATCACTCCTTGTATCAACTTTTTCCACTGAAATACTATTAAAAAAAAGGTGTGTGTGCGATTCACACACGATAGAAGTGAAACTTCAGTGAATCGACAAAAGAATGAGATGAATATTTATAACAAGGCTAGGATAATTACAAAGTTTAATTGTTCAAAAATGAAAGTATTTTGATTAATTTTAAAAGATATTTTATATTTTATTTAACATATGTTACATAATCTATTACTCAAGTTCCATATTTTCAGTTTCAACAAATGATACAAGAGGCTTATGATAACTAAAATACGATACAAATATTTTAGTTTCAATTTGGTTGATATATCTTTGGAACACTGCATCTATTACCGTTTTTGATCTTGTAGTTGATTGAGTGCGATTGTTACACATTTTTAAATAAAATGTTGTATCGAGAAACTCAATCAAAGGAAGCGCTGTATCTGATGCAAAATTTATGTTAAAATCCCCACTTAAAATCATCGGAATTTTATCATAATTCTTTTTGAGAATTCGCGATACCTTTGGGGTATATTTGATCAAATTTTCATGTATAAATTCAATAACTGATTTTATTGATTGGTTGGGAAAGATGTAAATTGCTACGATCAAAATTAAATCTCCTTGGTCATTTCTGCTCTCACAGGCACATATTTCTCCAACTTTCGAAAGCTGAACAGACAATGATTCTAGCTGTTGTGCATTGAGATCCATTTGTGGCGTAACAACACGGGCTCCATCATTTACGTTGTGATAAATTGCTACTCCGCCTGCCCTCGTACGTGGTCTTTTGTAATTAACAACAATATTAAAATTTGGAATGTCTACAATATCTCCATTATTCATCCATGTCTCCGAAAGAATTAAAAATTTGACGATGACACTATATTGTCATGTTGCAGATCTTGTACATGAGCTCGTAAGCTTTCCTTTTCTAAGACATCCCTTTTCTTTTATTTAAGAAATCATATAAAACATTTGTAATTGTCTCAAGTCGATTCAAGTTCAGCCTTCGAAATTCATGTTGTAGATCAATTGTAGATACTGACGCTTTTCGGTCTGAAAAACATTGATATATTAGTTTATACTTAAAACAGGATTAAAAAATATTTACACTTACCATTTATTACATCAGTCACATTGACACTTATATCTGAACATCTATTTTGATTGTTCAATAATTGTTTTTTACGTGCACGAAACTCGCGACTACGTTCTGTTGAACTTTTTGCTGAATTTTTTTTCATTTTAATTTCATTTTTTTTGCGTCGATATTGACGACACATTTCGGCATTAGTTTTCGGCATTTTATAAAATTTATTATTTAGTACAAGATATAAAAATACTCACAAACAGTTAAATAATAACACACCACGCTATCTTACTAAAACGCTGTAATACGCAGCCGCATACAGTGTACAGTAAGCTCACGTAGTTTTCACATGCACTACACACGTTAAATGCTCAAATACAAGCACGTATTAAACAGTGTGCAATATACATACACACTGACATCTGCTCTCTCGCTCTGGCTCACAAATTACAGGCGACTATGCTTAGAAGACGGGAGTGGGGACGCTACGAAGTATGGCATAAAGAGGAGAGACCGATAATATACAAATTGTATGTATATTTCTGTCTCATTCTTTCCCCTGGCTTCATCCTACACATTTTTGTATTTGTGTCTCTTACCTGTCGTTTTTTCGTTGCATCCGGTTTGAAATCACAACGATTCTAAAGAAGTTTCACTTCAAAAGTAATTATAAAGGCGGTAAATCGAAGAATACCGAAAAAAAGGCTCAGTTGTACGAAGCTCTTGATTCAAATATTATTGATGCTATTAAAGGTAACACAATCATTTAATATGTATTTATAATTTGATACATCTTTAATGCAATGTGAATGAAAAAATTTATTTTTGAAGTGAAACTTCTTTAGAATCGTTGTGATTTCAAACCGGATGCAACGAAAAAACGACAGGTAAGAGACACAAATACAAAAATGTGTAGGATGAAGCCAGGGGAAAGAATGAGACAGAAATATACATACAATTTGTATATTATCGGTCTCTCCTCTTTATGCCATACTTCGTAGCGTCCCCACTCCCGTCTTCTAAGCATAGTCGCCTGTAATTTGTGAGCCAGAGCGAGAGAGCAGATGTCAGTGTGTATGTATATTGCACACTGTTTAATACGTGCTTGTATTTGAGCATTTAACGTGTGTAGTGCATGTGAAAACTACGTGAGCTTACTGTACACTGTATGCGGCTGCGTATTACAGCGTTTTAGTAAGATAGCGTGGTGTGTTATTATTTAACTGTTTGTGAGTATTTTTATATCTTGTACTAAATAATAAATTTTATAAAATGCCGAAAACTAATGCCGAAATGTGTCGTCAATATCGACGCAAAAAAAATGAAATTAAAATGAAAAAAAATTCAGCAAAAAGTTCAACAGAACGTAGTCGCGAGTTTCGTGCACGTAAAAAACAATTATTGAACAATCAAAATAGATGTTCAGATATAAGTGTCAATGTGACTGATGTAATAAATGGTAAGTGTAAATATTTTTTAATCCTGTTTTAAGTATAAACTAATATATCAATGTTTTTCAGACCGAAGAGCGTCAGTATCTACAATTGATCTACAACATGAATTTCGAAGGCTGAACTTGAATCGACTTGAGACAATTACAAATGTTTTATATGATTTCTTAAATAAAAGAAAAGGGATGTCTTAGAAAAGGAAAGCTTACGAGCTCATGTACAAGATCTGCAACATGACAATATAGTGTCATCGTCAAATTTTTTAATTCTTTCGGAGACATGGATGAATAATGGAGATATTGTAGACATTCCAAATTTTAATATTGTTGTTAATTACAAAAGACCACGTACGAGGGCAGGCGGAGTAGCAATTTATCACAACGTAAATGATGGAGCCCGTGTTGTTACGCCACAAATGGATCTCAATGCACAACAGCTAGAATCATTGTCTGTTCAGCTTTCGAAAGTTGGAGAAATATGTGCCTGTGAGAGCAGAAATGACCAAGGAGATTTAATTTTGATCGTAGCAATTTACATCTTTCCCAACCAATCAATAAAATCAGTTATTGAATTTATACATGAAAATTTGATCAAATATACCCCAAAGGTATCGCGAATTCTCAAAAAGAATTATGATAAAATTCCGATGATTTTAAGTGGGGATTTTAACATAAATTTTGCATCAGATACAGCGCTTCCTTTGATTGAGTTTCTCGATACAACATTTTATTTAAAAATGTGTAACAATCGCACTCAATCAACTACAAGATCAAAAACGGTAATAGATGCAGTGTTCCAAAGATATATCAACCAAATTGAAACTAAAATATTTGTATCGTATTTTAGTTATCATAAGCCTCTTGTATCATTTGTTGAAACTGAAAATATGGAACTTGAGTAATAGATTATGTAACATATGTTAAATAAAATATAAAATATCTTTTAAAATTAATCAAAATACTTTCATTTTTGAACAATTAAACTTTGTAATTATCCTACCCTTGTTATAAATATTCATCTCATTCTTTTGTCGATTCACTGAAGTTTCACTTCTATCGTGTGTGAATCGCACACACACCTTTTTTTTTATTCTAATAATTTTAATAAAAATATAAAATTAATTTTTAGTTCACAAGACAATTTAAAAATTTTGAACTATTTACATGTCACAGACAATAACGAACGTTAGCATATTTTCAATTAAGACAACTGCAAAATGTAATGTATTTTATGGCTTTCATTTTTAAAATATGTTTCTAACAAATAGCATAGAGTCTAGTTTATTTAAAATTATTATTTTGAAAGACAGTTTTAATTAGTTAAATAACATTGTTAGTAAGAAATATTGAAAAAATTATGCTTTACTTAAGAAGTAAAAATTAATACTTAATTTTTAAATTTATAAATACTACAATAATAATAACATATACATTACAGAAGCAGTCAAGAAACGTCACGGTGATTTTAAAGAAGGTCCTTTTGGTACAGCGATTAATAATAAATGTGGTAGATTGAGAAACGAAAAAAAAAGTAAAGAAACAAATGTAAGTATGCGTTAAAGAGTTGTAATGTTGGTTTAAAAAAAAATTAATTTTACAAACTTTTTTATTCTAGAAAAAAAAGAATTCAACGTATAATGATGAAGATTAATAATATTTTAATTTAATAATCTTTTTACAACTTTTGATATTTTTATAAACTTGATTTTTTTTTATGATATTCATTATTGAAAAAAAATAATTAAAATTATTTAGTTAATAATACTCATCGTTTTTTATAAGTACAACTTAATTTTAAAATTTTTGTTGAAAGTTGTTAACAATTTGAGAGTTACAAACCATCACTTTTATACGTAGAAACATAGATTTTCTTATTAATTTAATATATAGAATAAAAAAAAAAATTAAAACAATTTTATTGTAGTATTTTATTTGACATCAATTTCTGATTTAGATATATGCGCTGTTATATGAGCATTCACTCGCGGTAAAATATAATTATATATTAGTAGAAAAATTTGTATTAAAATATATTTTATACATCAATGTATCGAATTATCGCAAAAATGGATACAGTCTAGTATAAATAAATACCAGAAGTATTATCAAATAATATATAATCTTACATATTTAAGGATATATTTTTAAATATATTTCAATTTGTATTTCAGTATATTTTCCAGTATGTATTCGTGGATATATCCGTAGATATATCCTTAGATATATCCGTAGATATATCCGTAGATATATCCGCAGATATATCCGTAGATATATCCGTAGATATATACGTAGATATTGTGATGCCTTTTCCGGCACTGGCGTCGACAGGGCCGGATCAGGTCACCCAAAAAAATTGGCTTACCTGGTTCGTAGATTTGGTTGGGCGCCAGGAATTCAATGTTCCACAGGTCGATCTCGCGGTGGATCTTCGTGGGCGGCGGGTCGGTGTTGAAGAGATTCAAAAATCGAATCACGGCAATCGACGAACAAAGAAATCGAAATGAGATGATAGGATCGGTTAATCAGAGCAACAACAATTAAAAAATATAATTGAGGCGTGCAATTCTAATCCAACAACGGTTTATTCAACAACAAATATATACTGTCGGCAATGTCGCATTAATAACAAAAATTATTTAACGCAAAAATAATTCTAACGCAAGACTAGTGCTAACGCAATGATTCGACATTTCAAAATAAACCAAATTCTAGAAAGAAATTCGAGTAACCAAAAATAAAAATTACAAAGCCCTTTCTTTCAAACAAAATAAATAAAATGTCGGTTCGCCAAAATGCTTCAACAATTTCCGAAACGAATAAATAATTCAACTCGCAAAATTTATTCAAAATTTCAAAACAAATAATTCATTCAATTAGCAAAATTTATTCGAATTGTCAAAACAAATAATTAATTCAATTCGCAAAATTTATTCAAAATTTCAAAACAAATAATTAATTCAATTCGCAAAATTTATTCAAATTGTCAAAACAAATAATTAATTAAATTCGCAAAATTTATTCAAATTGTCAAAACAAATAATTAATTCAATTCGCAACATTTATTCAAAATTTCAAAACAAATAATTACTTCATCTCGCAAAATTTATTCGAATTGTCAAAACAAATAATTAATTCAATTCGCAAAATTTATTCAAAATTTCAAAACAAATAATTAATTCAATTCGCACAATCTATTTACGAATTTTAAAGAAAAACAATGTTAATTCCGATCGCAAAATTTTTAATCAGGTTTCCAATCGTAAGATCTAGTAACAAATCAAAACAAAAAAAAATTCACTATCGAAAATTAAATACAAAAAAAAATTAATCTACGCAAAGTATTCGACTTATTTCACATGTCCTTCAAATAATTTTTAGTAATCCGATTTGTCGGGTAATTGAAGCTCGAGGTAAGTAACAGGCCAAAAAAAAATTAATCTCGGCAAAAATGTCACACACACAAATACACACGACTCAGCGGTACCGTGCCTCAGAGTGTCGTCAAAGCTCAAAATCTCGAATGGAATTTATTTAATTCCGTGCAACTTGAATTATATCAAAAATTTCCGAAAGGAAATTATTGTCCACGGATTAGACCGTGACAATTACGACGAAATTCGCGGTGATGACACCCTGGGGCTAAAATTTAGCGATCAGACTCACCCCGTAGCTTCCGTAAACGTTCCAGGCGATGTTGGCTAGGTGATCGAAGTTGGCGGCAAAGCAAAACTGACGGAAAAAAGCGTTGATGTCTCGGCGATGGCGTATTCGGGATCGTAGTGTCCAAAAAAAAACAACAAAAGCTCAGCGAACTTATTCGTATTCAACTCACGACAAAATAAAAAAAAATCCAAAATCAACCGGCAACAGAAAGAAATAACAATCAAAATAATAACTGCTCGATGTCACAGTCACGGCGTCCAGATCAGAAGGGGCCTACAATGGCTGCTTCCTCGACAACATGTGTTCTCACTTCTGCGCACTCAAAAATCTGCGCGGCACGCCGCTCACGGCATTTTCCAGCCGGCCGTAGTCAATCGTGGTTGCGTTCCTTCCCCTGGGCGATCGATGATTGGTCGATTCACTTTTTAGTTCTTTTTCACGAGTTCAGGTGGAGCCTCAACTACTTGTGTTTTATTGCTCTCCATCGTCATTGGTCCGTTCAAATGTTCTCGTCGTTCCATCCTCGTGGCCAGATGTCGCGTTGGTCGTCGATTGCTCGTAGAAATTCGCGGCTCGTCTGATCGCTATAGCCTAGTCTCACTCACTCATGCATTCTACAATAGTTCCCACGCATTCCTGTACTCTTTTCAAATTCGGCGCGTTTTCATGAATTATTCTTACCTCGAGCTTGTCATTCTGATCGGGAGGCCGCTTGGGGCGACACAGGCGCGTCGAATCTCAGCAATTCCTCAGCTTAGCCAACCTAATAATCTCTAATCGAGCAATTTCAAATTTATGGAAAATTTTCCATGTCACAACACCCTCCCCCAGACGTCGACTGGGAGCCACAAGGATCGCTGAATCGGTACCATTGGTCCCTTCACCTGAATACGAAGATAGGATGCAACACAATTAAGGATCGAAATTATGTCATAACTGACAAATTTATTATAAAATACAATATAGTTACTCCGCTCTGCGGCACGTTCACTTAAACTACTAATACCAAGTCGCGGCAGCGACTATAAACAAAAGGAACGCAACGGCGTAGTAAAAAAAAACAAACAACAAAAAAAAATCTTTAGCCGACGTATCGGCTACCAGCGCCTCCTCGGCAATGGCTAATGACGCCCGTGGCGGGAATCGGTGGTTCACGGAGGCAAACCAAACAATCCGGGTTTGCAACGTGGACACTCCTCGAAATAAAACCCCTGGTGGCCGCAATGGGCACAAAACGTCCCTCGTGGGAAAGGGCAGTCCGCCATCGGGTGACTCAGGGCACAGTTCCAGCAGCCTGCGTGCCGAATGGGTGGACGGTCGGGGTCGTCACGCAGCTTCTCGGCAAGTGCCATCGCTCGCGTCCGTGACAGTTCGCGTGACACCTTCGGCACCAACGTCGGCGGCGTGTTACGGCTCAGCAACTCAATCGCGTATTCCACCTGCTGGATGGGTCGAAGATGGCGCTCCAGTACCTGCTTCGCACGTAGTTGGCATTGGCCCGGGCTGGCGATGGCCACCTTACAGCGAGAGCAGCGCCACATCAGCGAAATTGCTGGTATGGTGCTTGGCTTTTGTGAGGCATACCACCACGCTCTCAATGTGGCCCAGAAACGAGCACGTGAGGTGTGGCATGGTGCAATTCGGAGGCGTCGATAGTGCTGCTCCGCGACCTCCAGCAACGTCTCTACCGCCTCCGGGTGGTATTCAGCGGCCCACCCAACGAGCTGGGCGTACATCCCAGTATCGTAGTTGGACATCCTGTAAGGAGGTACAATCACACACATAAACATGCGACAATAATACAATTACAGGGGTCCTCGAGCTTCAATTTTTTTTTTTTTTTTTTTTTTTTTTTTTTTTAATCGTCAGAGTCAGCGGCGTTCGACGGTAAGCGTACGAGTCGCAACGCTTTGACATGTTGGCGACCAGTTGATCGGCCATTTTGATCCACTAATTCGTATACAACAGGTGAGATAACCTTAGCAACCGTATACGTTTCTTCGGAATATTTACGCGTGAGTTTCGACGAGAAACGATCGACACCTCGGGACAACACATGTTGTCTTACTCGGACGACATCACCGACGGCAAAGCGCTCATCTCGATGATGCCGATTATAATAACGAGCTTGGCGTTCGAAACTACGTCCTAAATTATCGGCTACCAGGTCGTGTAGTTGGGTCAGTCGCGTCAAGCGGTTTTCCCACGCCGTAGTGTCGGGAATCGGAATGTCGACGTCACCTTCGATCAATTTTCGATAGTATTTCGGCGGTCTAGGTTGCCAGCCATAGTTCAGCATGGCCGGAGAGACGTGTGACGAGCTGTACACAGCGGTATTATACGCGTGTCGAAATTCATGGACATGTTCGTCCCAAAGTCGGTGGTCCAAATCGACATAGGAAATTATCATCGTTTTCAGGACTCGATTGACGCGTTCGACCGGGTTCGCTTGGGCATGATACGGCGGTGTTCGGAAATGATGAATTCCATACGCGCGCGCAACTTCCTCCATCAATTTGTTCGCAAATTCAGTGCCATTGTCGGTTAATAACACTTCGGGGCAACGGAAACGATGTACGATTGACCTATCAAATTCGCGAATGATCGTCGGTCCATCAGCTTTCCTAATCGGACATAGCTCGACCCACTTGGTAAACAAGTCTTGGAACACGATCATGTATTTGAACTGATTCTTACTAGCTGGGAATTCCATGCAATCAGCTGCAACGACAGTCCAGGGCGTGTGGACTGTTCGTCGGCACATTAGTCCCGCGGGTGGTTGTTGCGAAACCTTCGACGTTTGACATGTTGAACATTCCGCGACGTACTTACGCACGTCTTCGTCCATTCCAGGCCAATAGTAGTCAATTGCGACTCGACTAGCCGTTTTCTCGACTCCTAAATGGCCAGCCTCGGGTGGGTCGTGATTTTCGGCGATGATTCCCCAATGAGCGGCTTTTGGTGGAACTAATTTCCAGGCGTCCAGGTCCTCGACGACCTGTGCGATCATTCGATTCGGCTTGAAGCGATATAAGCGGTCCTCCTCGACTCGCCAACCTTTCCATCGATTCGGGTTGTTCAGTACGTCTCGTTTGCGTCGTGTATACCAGTCGTCAACCAACTCAGCAACTGGTACGTCATCAGGTTCAGGCTCATCGTCAATTACGCAGATGTCATCGTCGGGTTCGAATTCGTCGCTCTCGAACATTCGGGATAAGGCATCGGGTACATCGTTCAAGGAGCCTTTACGATATTCGATTGGGAACTGATATTCGGCCAATCGCATCGCCCATCGGCTCAATCGGGGCGTCTTACCTTTCAAATCACGCAGCCAACGCAGACTGCTGTGATCTGTGATCACCTTGAATCGATAACTCTCTAAATATCGGCAGAAATGTTCGCAGGCCCATAAAACGGCTAAGCATTCTCGTTCGGTCGCAGAATAATTCCTTTCGGCCTTATTCATGATTCGACTCGCGTACGCCACGACTTTCTCGCCATCCTCGTATTCTTGCGTTAGGACAGCACCTAAACCAGTCGCGCTGGCGTCAGTCTGCAAAACGAAAGTCTTTGAGTAATCGGGACACGCCAGGACTGGAGCCGTGGCCAGAGCTACTTTCAAGGCTTCAAATGCGACGTCTTGCTCGGCAGTCCAAGACCAACGGACTTTCTTACTCGTCAATCTCGTCAACGGCTCGGCAATGGTCGCAAAGTCGGGGATGAAACGTCGATACCATGACGCCATCCCAAGGAAACGTCGTACCTGTTTCATGTTCGTCGGTCTCGGGAAGTCCAGCATCGGTTTTACCCGATCTGGGTCAACGAGCAGGCCCTGCTCGTTGACGCGGTAACCCAGATAGCGGACCTCGTCCGTGCACAATTCGCATTTATCAACGTTGATTTTTAGGTTCGCGTCTTTTAGGGCGTCGAATATTTCGTCCAGAGCTTCCAGGTGCTCTTCGAAGGTTTCCGTGACGACAATCAAATCGTCCAAATAGCCAAAGACCTTGAGTCCACGTCGTTGTCCCAACATCGTATCGATAAGTCGTTGAAAGTGAGGTGGCGCCCCAGCTAATCCGAACGGCATTCCGACGTATTGAAACATTCCACGGCCTGGGACACAAAAGGCGGTATATTCTCGACTCGTTGGATCCAATTTGACTTGGTGATACGCGTGCTTTAAGTCGATCTTGGAGATAAATTTCGCACCACTCAGCTGGTCGAGAATCCAAGTCATTAACGGCAACGGGTACGCACATGGTTTCGAAATGGCATTTGGTCGTCGAAAGTCCAAGCACATTCGATATTCGCCGGTTGCTTTCTTTACCATGATTACCGGATTGCACCAGGCGCTTGTCGATGGTTCAATAATACCCGCAGCAAGCAGTTCGTCTACTTGGCGGCACATCTCGGACTCAATAATCGGTGACGTCGGGTAATTGCGTTGTCGAATCGGGTCGTGACCTTGTACGTCAATCTTATGCGTCATCAAGCTCGTAAACGTCGTTTCGCCAGAGTATTTCACTGATGGCAGTTTACGAGCGAGCAATTCATCGAGAGCACTTTGTTGCTCTGGCGTAATTTCGACAATTGCCGCGACGTCTTCTTCGTCGAGGTACGTTTTCGAGTTCCAATCATAAATCTCGTCGGTTCGTTTCGTCCACCAGCGTCCAGTCTGTCCATCGTAACAGATCTCGAAGGCAGCAATGGCATCCATGCCGAGAATCATGTCGTAATTAAGTTTCGGGATTACTCGAACTTCGACGGGTCGCATCTCGTCATTAATCACGAGCGGTAACGTGACTAGAGCGTGTATCGCCATGACTGATCCATCAGCCACGGCAGCGGTCGTTTTGGTCGTTGGTCGGACGCGAGCGCCTAATCCGTAGATCCAATTAAGCTCGTCGACTTCCTTGATACAAGTCACTGAAGCTCCGGTATCTAGCAGCGCTTTTAATCGTGCGTTCTCCAATTTGAACGTTCACGAACGGTCGTCGATCATACCCGTCAGTCTTTGTCGGACAAACTTCCTCGGCAAGTTCTCGTAGTATTCGGGTTCGTTCGTCGGGCGGTGCACAAATGAAATGGTGAACAGGCCAATCCTCGGCTTGGTGTTCTTTCGAGCAATAATATGCGTTCTTACACTGCCGACAGCGCCATAGCTGTTCGGTCGATGCGCATACATTGCATTGATGTAATGGTCGTAAATGATCGTTCGGGTCGATTACGGGTCGATGTACGTAGGGTTCGGGGTTTTCGAGTCGGAAATCTGGTTCGTCGGGCCGAAAGGCTCGATATCGATGTCGAAGATGTCCGGTAGAGGCAAAGCAGCCGCAGCGGCAACCTCTTTAACCGGAATTTCGATCCCAATTTCGACGGAGACCAGCGGTGGATCGTTTACTGCTGTCCCCGGGGAGCGTTTCCCGGCGACGCAGCCCGACGTTGTTGCCAGCGGGTGCAACCAGGGCACCCCACTGTCGTACAATCTGCTGAACCACAAGTCCAGCAGTAACCGGTTCGGGGCGGGCTCGGACAGGCTGTTCGTAAGTGACCTGGTTGGCCACAATTGAAACAGCACCCTCGTAGAGCAGGGTTGATCGAGAATGGTCGAGGTTGCCCAGTTCTGTCACGTGGCACGAAAGTGGTCGCCGACGCATTCAAAGCAGCCACAGGCTGCGATGGCGGGGCCTGTGCTACAGGTTGTTGCTGAACAACCGGCGTTGGAGACTGTTTCCTCGCCTTACGGGACGAACGTGGCGATTTCGGTGGTTTCGACGGTGACGAAGCGTCATCAATGGCCGCCACTTGCGGTTTAGTCGTCTTAACTGGGACGCGTGACGTATACCGATCCGGTTGATACGCCAGCTCCGGCATTACGCTCTCGTTTGGTGAAACCGGGATACGAGGCTGCATACGACGTCGGGGTCGATCAAAGTCGCGAACAAGTCGATAAAGCTCGCCAACCGTCGAAAAATCTTCACGATGTATCACGGCGTGATACTCCGAACGAAGATTGTTGAACGCGAAGTTCAGTTGGAGGCGTAACGGCAAAGGCTCATTTACCAGTGCCCACATCGCCAGGATGGAGTCCAGGTAATCCAAACCTGACTCCAGAGGACCCTGGGTACGATTCACGACCTCGCCTAGAAGACGGCATTCGAGGTCGGGTTCGCCAAAACGTTCACGAAGAGCGTTACACAAGACGTCGTACGAGTCAATGGCCCCTTTCATATGGGTCCACCACGTCTTGGCTGCTCCTGTGAGGACTAATGGCATAACAGCCAATACATCGGCGTCATTAAGACCACAGGTCACCTGGCATTCCTCCAGGCGTCGCAAAAACGGTTCAAGTCTTGACGAGTCTTGTCCCGAGAACTTCAAGTTCCATTTGGACACTCGTTCGTACATGGCAGGCTGATAATGAGCACTCCCAGTACGCGAAAGACCATTACGACTGTCTGTTTCATGATTGTCTCCCGGGATAGGGGAACATCCAGGTTGATGAGCCTGATGATTCACCTGACTCATCGTGGAGTTCGCAGTGGGCGGGAATCGTACATGCGTCGGACTTCGCATGGTTCGTGGGCTCGGAATGGGTCGCGTGCGCTTATGTGGCAGGCCCGTCGACATGCGGGGTCGCGATTCAGTCAATAAGTACTTCTCAGTACTCGTAGGTGTCGTGTCGATCGATAATATACGGCTTGCCATCGTTGTAATCGTCGTGGTGGTCGTCATTGTCGTTGTCGCTGCTCCCGAGCAGTAAGGCGGCAAATCAATACGGTGATGTGCCCCTTTGTCGGCGATTTCACTCGAAAATCGCGTAATCGGCTGGTCTTCGAGGGTCCAGATCGTGTCTGGGTCGATATTGCGTTTTAACGCAGGTAAGAGTCGGTCGCGCAGTACGTCAGATGACCCGAGGGGGTTCGCATTGAGGGTCACAAGCATTTCGCTAACCTGTAGCGCATTAAGGGCGTAAACCCATTCGTCCGACTCATTTATGGTTTGATTTGTTGAAATTGACCCAGTTTGGTCAACTGTGCGCATCGTCTGCTCCAGAGCGCTTAATTCTAGCGTCTGGCGCTCTAATTCGGTGACTTCGGCCTGAATTCGAAGTCGTTCAGCCGTAAGTCGTCGTCGCTCGGTCACAATAGTGTCGGTTTCAGTTCGGGGAGGGCATTGCCTCGAGCTACCCGGAGGTGGCGTTAATGATCGAGCCGGCGGGATAGGACTCTGTCGGGGTGGTGGATCAGTGGGACCAACATCGTCGTTTGCGCGGTCCCGTCCGTGTATTTGGGTCGGTTCTTCCCCGACTTCGTCGTCTGAACTCATTTCGACTTATTAATTTAACCGTGACAAACGAGACAGAACAAAAAATAAAATTTGACTACGCAATTTAGTCGCGTCGCGTCGAGATCTCTTCGTGTGCCCCACGTTGGGTGCCAAAATTTGTGATGCCTTTTCCGGCACTGGCGTCGACAGGGCCGGATCAGGTCACCCAAAAAAATTGGCTTACCTGGTTCGTAGATTTGGTTGGGCGCCAGGAACTCAATGTTCCACAGGTCGATCTCGCGGTGGATCTTCGTGGGCGGCGGGTCGGTGTTGAAGAGATTCAAAAATCGAATCACGGCAATCGACGAACAACGAAATCGAAATGGGACGATAGGATCGGTTAATCAGAGCAACAACAATTAAAAAAAATAATTGAGGCGTGCAATTCTAATCCAACAACGGTTTATTCAACAACAAATATATACTGTCGGCAATGTCGCATTAATAACAAAAATTATTTAACGCAAAAATAATTCTAACGCAAGACTAGTGCTAACGCAATTGTTTCGTCTAGCAGTAAAAATAATTTGTTAATTTTTAAACATATTTTATTTATAAGAACATTTGTTAACTAAAACTTTTATTATTAAAAAAAAACTTTAGCATTAGAAAATAATTTTAGGCCGTTTATGGTCATAAGCCTATTTTCTTTTCTTTAAGCTATTGAATATTCTTTTAAATAGTTTTCTCTTTAGAATTTGCTGTATCTCATTTAAGGCTAAACCTTTCAGCCTAAAATTTTAAATACTATCGTAAATTTAGGGATTGAGTATCCTTGAGTTTATTTTTTTTATTATCTTTTTTATTGCATCTGACGACGAATATTTTTTCTAATCTGTGAGGAAATTTTTCTGTCAACCATGTGCATAACAGCTGTTTTCTAACTTACTATCTCTACCTTCAAATTATTTCTTTACGCCTACAATTTTCAACTACCAATAATTTTGCACAAATAACGTTACCACACCTATCGACCCTTTCCTCATTTCCTCAAATTGTAACCTCTGACTATATCACTTAAAACAAAATTCTTCAGTCAGTCATCTACTCACAAGACAACTATATCGACAATATATCAACTATCTATCTATCGACAATATGTCAACTATCTATTAATCGACAATATATCAACTATCTATCTATCGACAATTTATCAATTATTTATTAATCAATAATTATTTTAAGCATATCAAAAAGTGTGTAAATTTACATAAATAATTAGTATTTGTCAATAAATCGTTAAGAGTGAAAATTACTACTGTGTCTTCAAAAACAACAATTCAATTGAAATATCCTCACTCCAGTAAATTGTAGTTAGGAATTAAAACAGCAATGATTCGACATTTCAAAATAAACCAAATTCTAGAAAGAAATTCGAGTAACCAAAAATAAAAATTACAAAGCCCTTTCTTTCAAACAAAATAAATAAAATGTCGGTTCGCCAAAATGCTTCAACAATTTCCGAAACGAATAAATAATTCAACTCCCAAAATTTATTCAAAATTTCAAAACAAATAATTAATTCAATTAGCAAAATTTATTCGAATTGTCAAAACAAATAACTAATTCAATTCGCAAAATTTATTCAAAATTTCAAAACAAATAATTAATTCAATTCGCAAAATTTATTCAAAATTTCAAAACAAATAATTACTTCATCTCGCAAAATTTATTCAAATTGTCAAAACAAATAATTAATTCAATTCGCAAAATTTATTCAAATTGTCAAAACAAATAATTAATTCAATTCGCAACATTTATTCAAAATTTCAAAACAAATAATTACTTCATCTCGCAAAATTTATTCGAATTGTCAAAACAAATAATTAATTCAATTCGCAAAATTTATTCAAAATTTCAAAACAAATAATTAATTCAATTCGCACAATCTATTTACGAATTTTAAAGAAAAACAATGTTAATTCCGATCGCAAAATTTTTAATCAGGTTTCCAATCGTAAGATCTAGTAACAAATCAAAACAAAAAAAAATTCACTATCGAAAATTAAATACAAAAAAAATTAATCTACGCAAAGTATTCGACTTATTTCACTTGTCCTTCAAATAATTTTTAGTAATCCGATTTGTCGGGTAATTGAAGCTCGAGGTAAGTAACAGGCCAAAAAAAATAATCTCGGCAAAAATGTCACACACACAAATACACACGACTCAGCGGTACCGTGCCTCAGAGTGTCGTCAAAGCTCAAAATCTCGAATGGAATTTATTTAATTCCGTGCAACTTGAATTATATCAAAAATTTCCGAAAGGAAATTATTGTCCACGGATTAGACCGTGACAATTACGACGAAATTCGCGGTGATGACACCCTGGGGCTAAAATTTAGCGATCAGACTCACCCCGTAGCTTCCGTAAACGTTCCAGGCGATGTTGGCTAGGTGATCGAAGTTGGCGGCAAAGCAAAACTGACGGAAAAAAGCGTTGATGTCTTGGCGATGGCGTATTCGGGATCGTAGTGTCCAAAAAAAAACAACAAAAGCTCAGCGAACTTATTCGTATTCAACTCACGACAAAATAAAAAAAAATCCAAAATCAACCGGCAACAGAAAGAAATAACAATCAAAATAATAACTGCTCGATGTCACAGTCACGGCGTCCAGATCAGAAGGGGCCTACAATGGCTGCTTCCTCGACAACATGTGTTCTCACTTCTGCGCACTCAAAAATCTGCGCGGCACGCCGCTCACGGCATTTTCCAGCCGGCCGTAGTCAATCGTGGTTGCGTTCCTTCCCCTGGGCGATCGATAAATGGTCGATTCACTTTTTAGTTCTTTTTCACGAGTTCAGGTGGAGCCTCAACTACTTGTGTTTTATTGCTCTCCATCGTCATTGGTCCGTTCAAATGTTCTCGTCGTTCCATCCTCGTGGCCAGATGTCGCGTTGGTCGTCGATTGCTCGTAGAAATTCGCGGCTCGTCTGATCGCTATAGCCTAGTCTCACTCACTCATGCATTCTACAATAGTTCCCACGCATTCCTGTACTCTTTTCAAATTCGGCGCGTTTTTATGAATTATTCTAACCTCGAGCTTGTCATTCTGATCGGGAGGCCGCTTGGGGCAACACAGGCGCGTCGAATCTCAGCAATTCCTCAGCTTAGCCAACCTAATAATCTCTAATCGAGCAATTTCAAATTTATGGAAAATTTTCCATGTCACAATGTATACGAAGAAATATATCTGCTTATATATCTTTTGGCAAATTTGAGTATATCTTAACATATATACTTGCATATATCTTTACATATATCCGATAGATATATCTAAGGATATATAATTTTTTCGTGGGGGCATACAAACATACAAACATACAGGTGAAGTTAATAAAAGCGTGTTAAAAATTGCGCCAAGTCCACGTTCATAAAACTCATCTCAATAACATTTGCACTTTACAAAAAAAATAAGACTCGTTTCCATAATTTTCATTCTCTACAAAAAGATGTGAAATACAAAAAAATACCAAGAAACTGTCATAATGTTGGAAAAATTGAAAAAAAATTTGTTAAAAATTAAAAAAAAAATTTTTTATCGTACTTGGCGCGCGTCATTGAGTACCCCAAATTTTTTCGGAAGAATTTCAACCCGAGAAAAAACGATTTCGCTTGAATTTATGTAATTATGTATATTTATATATATGTGGGCTAATATATTCGGGCTGATCAAGTATACTGAACTAATTAAAAACACTGCTTACTGAATTAATTATCAGTTTTAGTGAAAAAATCCGTTTTTAAAATTTTTTTTAGATTTTTAGTGGAAATAACTGTCAATATGGTGGTGCGGTGAAGATATCTGAAATTACATAAAATTTTTGGATTCATTTTTTTTCAGCTCTGTCATTAAGCTTTAATGAAGAAGCTTGATATTGCTTCGTTTAATTGTAATTAACACATTTTGATTGGCAATCACACCGTATTTTCTCAATTTAGTCAGCCATATGTTTTATTTTTTAGTGAACTCAATACTCGCAGTGACTCTACTACCGAGTCAACGTATGCATGCGTATCCACTTGTAAGTAGTTTTCATAGCCAAACACGAGAGAGCGTTTTTATCAAATCATAAATGATGTGCGGGAAATTAAAAAATTTCAAATAACATATGTATGACATGTAGATTTGACCTAACTTTTGTAAAACTTATTATGAAATAATAGTTTATTAATTACATTTATGCATTTCATAAGTTTACTTACTTATAACTTTTTAAACATTAAAAGAATGTTCATTTATCCTGAAAAAATTTGGGGTACTCAATGACGCGCGCCAAGTACGATAAAAAATTTTTTTTTTAATTTTTAAATTTTTAACAAATTTTTTTTCAATTTTTCCAACATTATGACGGTTTCTTGGTATTTTTTTGTATTTCACATCTTTTTGTAGAGAATGAAAATTATGGAAACGAGTCTTATTTTTTTTGTAAAGTGCAAATGTTATTGAGATGAGTTTTATGAACGTGGACTTGGCGCAATTTTTTACAGTAAATCTGTTTTTGTTCGGATACCTATCACTTAAAATTTATCATTATTTGAAACCCGCTCAATTGGATAACAATGCCACCGATAGGCAACGACAACGAAATTATAGAATATGTACACGGTCCAATGAGAATTGCCTAGATCTTGAACAGCTGGCTTGTCCGAAGAAAGTAAAACTCAAACAATGTTTAGCCTGTTGTGTATTTACTCTAATTAATAAATGAAATTTAATCAAAAAAAATATGTTTAGAAACATACACATGTAAAGTTGTTTGAAGGTTTGTTCTAGAAATTTTGTATTTATAAAATATTTTTACATTCTTAATTTTAAAATTAAACTTTTCCCGCGCAAAATTAAAAATTCATAAATAAATGAATTAATGCAGGCAAAGCTATTGTCATATAAAAGGTGATTTGTTCGTTAATTTTGAAAATCAAATCCTAATAAATTATTTGTAATTGATCCTGTAATAGTACTATTATTTTTTAAATTTATTTAAAAAGTAAATTATTATTATTATTATTTTTTTTTACTTAGTATTACAATTATTAAAATTTTTGTTTTGTTGTTTGTGTTCATTTAAGGATTTTTTTTTTTTAATTTAAAAGAAGTTATTAGCAGTAGTTATTTAATTTAATTTTTGGTTAAGTTCAAGATAGGGTAATATATTTCAAGTATTGAGATGTTATATATACGTCAAGTTTCAATTTACTTCTTTTGTAAGAAAAATACGTAAGCACTTTTAGAATTCGCAGGCCATCTTACTGATTGTACAGTCTCATCATCTATTTGGATCCAAGATAAATTATGTTTAATCATTGCAACATGACGATTTGTAGAATTACCATCTTTTGAAGAGTCAAAGATAGCACTTACAACAGAATAATTTGTATTACATAATGTTATTTTTGCTTTGGGCACCGATTTTATAAATCCTTTTTTCCTATTTGTTAATTTATTTTTTCTTTTGGTGGACAAATGTAATTTCACAACTAATATCTGTTGCAAGGAATTAAATGAAATTTTTGTTAGGGTTTCTTTGACTTCTTTACAATTTCCACATAATTTTAAATTAGTAAACCAATATCCAAATGATGAATCAATTAATTCTTGTAGTTCAAATGTTTTTTTCTCATCATATATTGAAACATGTAATACATTTTCTAATATACTGTAAGAATTAGAATAATTGCACGTTTTGCATCGATCATTAATTTCTAATTTAAATTGCACTAAATTTCTAATATCACAATTATCATCACAAATTTTAAGAAATACTGATACAGGATCGTTATTTGTAATAGAACAAGGCTGCTCTATTAATAACTCTTTAATGTCACTGGACTTTAAAACTAATTTGCGATTATTATATTTGCTAAATAAATTACTAAGTTTATTGTTGACAGATTGATTCTTTAGGCCATGATTGATTAATAATTTTCTAATTATTATATTATTAAACATACATTGAATAATTGAATTAAAACCATCGGAAACGTTATCACAGTTTTCGATACCTCGAAATTCTGATAAACTAAGGGAAGCTTTTTTTGCATTTTTGGGTTCAATTTGAATAGAATGTTCGTCGACTGCCCAAATCATGTCCCATACTTTTTGCCACCGTGTATCAGGAATTGGTATGCTAGGTAAATCAGACCTATAAATTTTCCTTAAACGATTATATTCTTTAATTGCTGAAGAGCTTGCTTTAACGGAATGTGGATCAAAATTGATTAAATGTAATCCACGTAACTCTGTTACACGAGATAGGGCAACATAAATTTGACCAACATTAAAAATAGTGTTTCCTGCTTCAATGATGGCATTTTTTAGACTTAAACCTTGACTCTTATGAATAGTCACTGCATAACTCAAGCATAATGAGAATTGTTCTCTTACAACGAAAGCTCTTTCAAATAATTGAAATTTGACTTTAATCTTCTCAATAGCGTACTCGGTATCTGCACCAAAGTCTATATTAATAGTTTGTATTTCACTCCCATCAATCGACTTAGAGACTGATTTAACTGTTCCAATAGCACCATTGACTAGACCAAGAGTAACATCAATATTTCGACGTAACATAACTTTCGCACCAATTTTTATTGTTATAGTTTTAGCAAGTCCAGCTGATTGACTAGCATTGTCTTCTATTTTATTTAAAGTGTCAGATACTTTTTTTATTAATGATTTATTGCAATCTAAGTGGTCACGAGCCGTCAGTATAATTTCTTCAGAAGAAATTTTACTCGTCATAACTGAATTTATTAAATCACATTGCTTACACGTAGGTACCAAACAGACTGAATCCGACGGCAATTTATCAATGTAATTACATATTTCATGTAATTTCTCATTATACGAAAGAGATGGATCAATAGTAATTTTTCTCTGCTCCAATAATCTGATGTCGTCATTAGTCATAGAAGCAACTCGTACTCGAGAAAGCAGCTGACCATAAATATTATCAGTTTTTTGTCTCATATTAATTCTTAGTTCTTCATAACAGAATAAGTCGGTCCATAAGTTAATACTAGACAATGACCCAACGTACTTTTCAGCATCTTGAGATGATAATGTAACATAACTTGGATTTTCATGTACAGGAGGGAGTTGGAGTAAATCTCCGAAAACAACAACATGTTTACCTCCGAACCAATCATCGACATCAAAAATTTCTACTAGTCTTAAATGTATATATATCAGAGTAATATTTGAGACCATTGATATCTCATCAATGATAAACAGCGTTGTGTTTTGTAACTAATCACGTAATGCTTTTAGCACATTGTCAGACAATTGCGTATAAGATGGTGTGAAACCATGTTTGACAGGCAATTGAAATACTCGATGTATAGTCAATCCATTAATATTGAAAGCAGCAATCCCAGTAGGGGCTGTTACAACTGTTTCTCGATTCAATTCTTCTCTAATCCAACGTTTTATTACATTAATTAGAAAACTTTTTCCTGTACCACCTTCTCCGCTAACATACAATCTTAATTTAGTATTATCAGATAATACGTTATTTTTAATTTTTTCAAAAACTTTCATTTGATCAGCGTTCATGTTATTAATCATATCAGCTAGAGTACAATTATTATTATCATGCTTTTGTGCAGCATCATTGATTTCTTTAGCTATTATATGTATTTCGGCAGCATCACAGTTTGATGACTTTTTCTGAGAATCATCATTATTATCATCGTCATTATTGCATTTATTTTCAATCAATGTTTTTATGTATTCTAAACCTTTTTCAAATTCTTCATTGTATTCATGATAATCATTAGCTTGTTGAAGCATATACTGCTGATGAGTAAATGACTCTGTGTAAGTTTCAAATCCATTTTTAAGCTCATCTATATTACGCCATGGTTGAAATAATAATAACAATGAGTAGAAATAATCCTCTGGTCGATTTGCAATATTATATCTAAAATGATTAATTAAATAACATCTTAACCGTTTTTTCAAAAATAATCCTGGACGTATTTCATAATACTCATTAATATTATTTTTTGGTTCTGTCTTAGTTGTATCGTACCATTTAGCAAAATTATACAAGCATAAATTTTCTAAATCTTTAGGACGATTAGGATAATAATCATCAATTAATGAAGGACAAAATATCTCAGTTGATTCGGGATCATTACGTACTAATTCTTCAATTTCTTCTTTGGTTTTCAACTTTCTATTTCTTATCATTCGGACATCTAACCATTTAATGATAGTTTCTGAATCTGTACCATGTAGAGAAATGCCCAACAAAGTATCAGCAGCTTCTAGAGCTCCGACTTCTCTGTGAGTCAAACTACGAAACGCAATCTTCCACAAAAGCTGTGGTAAAGTTTTGGTTGAGTTAATTTCGTTAATTGTTTCTGATGATTTAGTTATTTCTCTTTTCGTAGCATATTTTGTGACATATTGTGTCAGTATCGTAGATTTTTCTCCAATAAATTGGATATCCATATTTCCTTCCCAGACAGATAAAACTGATGGATTGTAATCATTAATATTTACTTCGTTCTCATTACGAGGAAGATCATACAGTCGGCTTTTACTTTTTAAGTTTCTACGCCCGGCTATTGGAGTAGCAGTATCACGAATTACAAAGTTTTCAGAAACAGGCCGTGGAAATCCGAATCGACAAGCTTTACTAACTTTACCTGACTTGAGTTTCTTTGTTCGTAAGCAGTAACTATTGTGATTGTGTTGTTGATGTGTAGTTACGCGTCTGTGAAGTGTTGGTGATATTTTTCTATCAGGTAACTTACAAGTTACGTATTTCATGATAAATTCAACAACTTCTTCATTGGTGTTAATACCCATTATCGGAGCACCTTCTACCCAAAGTATTAAATGAAAATGTTGAATTCCTCTACCTTGATATTCTCGGCGCCAAAAGTAATGACTGAGTGGACCGAGAGGTTGGCTATCGGACTTGATGAATTCAAGAACAGCTTGAAATTTACTGTCAATAAATCTTGAAACTGATACTGAGTCAGCTGCAATTACTTCACTTGCAGATAGTTTATCAAAATGTGGAGCATTAATTTCCTTTATATACTCAATTAAATCATCCCAAAGCCATTCAGCAGGACTGACAGTAAAAAACCATGTTGCAGGTCCGTAATGACGTGTCATACATGCCAAATTATTTCTAGGCTTACTCCAAAATTGTTCTGAATTTCGAAGTCGAGCAAATAGAGTTGTTAAATTTGCTTCTAACTGACCATCTTTGAGATGTTTCAAATAACTTCCCGCTGTGTATCTTTCACGAGAATTTGTAACATCCAGCGTATGATAAACACCTGCACCAAGCTGACGAATGTTAGCGTCATTTAATAAAAAGAACAAATATTGCTGATTTAGACGAAAACGTGAATCAGCTGATTTTAATTTTGGTTTAATAAATTCGAAAGCAGTTATACGTACTTCTCTTTCTTCACATTGACCGTTTTTACCATAAGGATATAAATCTGGAAAACATTGTAAGTCTAATGTTTTCAATCGATTGTCTAATGCTTTTTCATTAATTTTTAACATTTGATACATATTTGTTGAAGTTTCATTCTTTCTTTTATCGTGAAGAGGATATATAGTGTATTGGGCATATTGAGAACTCTCTGGATTTAATACTTGAGTAATCATAGCTTGATGTTGAGATGTTTTACTTTTACTTTTTTGAATATCAATTTTATCAGTACTCTCTTTGTCTTTTGTTGACAATGATATTGTACTGTAAGTGTGATCACTAGAATTTATACTTCTGTCTCTGACAGATGATATTTTACTATAGCTATGTTCTTTAGTAATACTATGATTCTCTCCTTTATTTTCTCGATCTTCTGACTTATTACTTAGCTCCTCAACGTTTTGATCATTAAGAATCTCTGCTTCACTAACTATATTATTTTTTTCACCGTTTATTGTATTTTCACAATTTTCATCTTCATTCATTTCAATTTGAAATGAAATATTCTTTGAATCTAACCATTCACGTAAATTTTGAGGACATTGTGGTAATTTAATTTCAGAGTAAAGAGTATTATTACTCTTTAACCATGTCAATACTCTGAATACATTTTCTAAGCTAACCATTTTCTCCCATATAACATTTGACTTTGTAGGTATACTACGCATCACAATGTACAACTCATGATGTTTATTCAAAGGATCAGTTGTAGAACAAATTTTTTTGAGCGTTTCTTCTATTGGCAAGGGAAGATGAAATGTTTGACCTTTGAGTTTTTGTATTCGCATAGTATGAGGTAGATTTTTTTTAGCAACGGTTCCTAATCTTTGAACTACTTGAAATGCTTTTGCTCGCTGTATAAGTACTTTTTCATACTCATTTAATGTGAAAATTTCATTTGGAATTTTTCCAACATACATATTGTTCAGTAAGCAAGTTGGAGGCATAGATCCAGAGCGAATTTTTCGCAAACAATAGTTACAAATAAAATCGCTATTCATAGTTGGATCTTGTTCATTAATAAAGTTAATTAAATTATTCCATATTTCATTTGAAATAGGCTGACGCAATTTACTCAATTCAGTAACATCTTTTCTGAAAACTAACTTTTGACAGGATATGCATTTGAAGCGTGGTAAATCCAATGACCGTTTTGTAAAGGCCAAGAATGCTGCTTTGTTTTCAGTCTGTATTTTATGTGATATCCCCTGTAGATGGATAACTAGGGATAAGGTTCTTATTTCTAGAAGTGATGACTAGTCGAATCTAAAATGATTGTAAGTTTATTTAGAACAATGTCTTACAAGAAAAATGGCACGTCTTTGTCAAATGCTCGTATAGAACTAACTTTTACACACAGGTCAACTGACCCTCAGCACTCATCCCCTTTTCCCACTCTTCGTACTTACTCTGGCATCTCTCAAAAATCATACCTACGTACCTTAGTACATACTCTCGTTCTTATTCTTTCTCTCTTGCACTCATACACTCCAGATATCGTATCTTACAGCTAAACTTAAATACTACCTGATGGCCTACGCTTTTGGCGTATATTCTTTTTATTTTTGATATTACACTCGGCCATCCGGCAAGGACATCTGCCCTCAGATGTCTTCTTCTACCTCGCTGCTGTTTGAATCTTCATCCTCGTCGTTGGCAGTCCAAAGCTTCATAAAATCGGCAGTCGGTGACGTTTGATTTGGGCCCTCATGCTCCCCAACCTTTTGAACCGTGTAGCGGTCATTCCGCAACGCTCGCACTACGCGATACGGACCCAAAAATTTACCTTTCAGTTTTAGACCCGCTCCAAACTGCGTCCTTTTTATGGCCACTAAATCGTCACTCTCATACTGCTTGGCATCCTTTCTTCCTTTGTTATAGTTTCTTCTGTTTCTTTCTTGGGCTTCGGTTATCGCCTTTGCTGCCTCCTCACGTAACGCACATCGGTTTTCTTCAAATTGCGTCATCCACTCTGCTTCAATTAACTCCCTAATTTGAACATCTTCTTTGAGCCGCATATCTACTCCAACAAGCAACTGAAATGGCGTTTTCCCAGTGCTTCGGTTAACCGTAGAATTCAAAAACTTTTGCACTTTATCAACGTGCTTATACCAATCATCTGGATTTGGCGCTGTCAATTTTGTTAACAATGGTATGAGGGTTCGGTTAACTCTCTCTACCTGCCCGTTCCCCCTGGGAACTCCTGTCGTAATTAGTGAATGGTAAATGCCCTCCTTGGTACAATAGTCCTTGAACGCATTAGATGTAAACGCTGTTCCTCGGTCAGAGATGATTCGTTTTGGATTCCCAAACACAGCAGCTTGCTTCATCAATCTGTCTAATACCTCTGCTGCATCGGTAGATCTGGTAGGATAAAGCCACGTAAACTTTGTAAATGCATCTACAACTACAAAAATGTGCACGTATCTTTTCTTTGTAGCAGTCATCGGGCCCACATGGTCAATATGGTAGGTGTCCAACGGCGTGTCTCCTTTGTCTAAAGGGTTTAAATACCCTTCTTGTTTACCCAACTTCCGCTCAGCTAAAATGCAATCTAAACAATTTGCTATCACGTGCTCGACCTCTTCTCGTAGCCCCTTAAACCAGAAGTCTTGCTTGATAATTGCTTCGGTTTTTGTGACCCCAAAGTGGCCACGCTCGTGTGCCTGGCTGACTACCTGAGTCTGCATGGCCTTAGGTACTACAATTAACAAATCGTCTTTACAATTTTTGTACAAAATATTATTTCTAATAGCATACCCATCGGTCTGGCTGCACGTTACGGCATCTATCAGCTTACGGACTTCGTTGTCCTTGTTTTGTGCACTTCTTAAACGTGCAATCAGCCCACCTTCACTCTCACTTACATACATAATACTCGGTAATGGATTTCGGCTTAAAGCATCGACATGCTGCATACTTTTACCTGGCCGATGCTGTACTTGATATTTAAAATCACCCAACAACAAAGCCCATCTGGCAACACGCAAACACATATCTTTCTTTTTCATCGTCATCGTAAACGCTTGACAATCAGTTACAATAGTAAATGGTATAGGCAACAAATACACTCTAAACTTAACTAATGCTTTTATAATAGCTAGTACTTCTAACTCATAACTAGTATACTTGGGCTCTGCAGGAGTTGTTTTTCCACTGGCAAAATAAACCGGATGGAATTTCCCGTCATCTGGATCTAATTGCATCAATATTGCCCCGTACCCTTCCATAGACGCATCTGTGTGCAATTCAGTCTTGGCCCCTATTCTGTATAATTTTAACACAGGACCATTGGTAAGTACTGTCTTCAAGGTCTCGTATGCTTCAGTCTCTTGGTCTCCAAAATGGAATCTTACGTCTTTCTTTAACAAATCTGTTAACAGCTTAGCAATCTTCGCGTAACCCCTAATAAACTTTCGGAAATACCCCGTCAGTCCCAAGAAACTTTGAACCTTTTTAACAGATGTTGGTTTGGGAAAATTAGCAACGGCATTAGTTTTATGAGTAGACGGTTTTATGGTGTTTTCTGAAACAACATACCCCAAATACTCAATTTCTGTCAATAGAAAACGACATTTTTCCCAGTTTATAACCAACCCATACTGTTCGGCTATTTTTATTACCGTAAGTAAACGTTCCCATGCTTCTTTTAGATTTCTCGCAAGAATAACAATATCGTCCATATAAACTATAAGAATACCCTTATCTATAAGCTCTTTAAAAATCATAGTAATATATTTTTGAAATATAATAGGAGAAATCTTTAAACCGAATGGTAATTTTAAAAATTCATACTGCCCCGTTGGCGTGACAAAAGATGTATATTTACGACTATCCTCGTGCATTTTAACATGGAAAAACCCATTCTTTAGATCCAGCGTCGTAAAATACTTGAACCCTTGTAACGCGTCTAAAATGTCGTCAATTATTGGCAATGGAAAATGTGGACATTCAATAAGCTCATTTACTTCACGAAAATCAACACAGACTCTGATGGAGCCATCTTTCTTTCTTACTACGACTATAGGACTTGCATATTCTGAATTTGACGGTCTTATAATGCCCCCATTTGTCCATTGCTTCATTAAATCGTCGACCTCTTTTTTCTCACATGGTGCTAGCCTACGCGGTCGTCTTACTACCGGCTTATCACTCTTCAAAACGATTTTGGCGGTTATCCCAACGTCTCGCGTCTTTTCTGGTTTGTACTCCCTAATAATATCGCGGATAGCTTCACGGTAGTGTGGATCTTTTACGTGTGATAAATCTACTTCCTTAGTTTTATCTACTAGATTTATGCTAAAAATATTCGGGCTGTCCTTGTGTTCGTCAGTCAGTTCGTCAAGCCGAAAAAAGTTCACTTCCCCCCGCTTGACTCGCAATTCTACTTGATCCAAGAAATCAGTACCTAACAATAGACTGTGTTTTGACAAAATCTTGTTTGATACTACATGCAAAGTTACAAGGAAATTGGATCCATCGACATTCATTACTCTCGTAAATTCGCCCCAAGTTTCATTGCCAGTCGAACCAAACCCTTCAAATTCAAGTTTACAATTACCTAGTGGTGGTGATCCTAATTTCGCATACTCATCCGATCTTATAAAGGTGAGATCACTACCTGTATCCACTAACGCTATAAACTTACAGTCCTCTATCGACACTTCTTTCATATATTTCTTCTTTTCCGGTCTTGAAATCACATATGATTGTTTTTTCTTTTCTGGGCACCGCGCCGCGATGTGCCCAAACTCATTGCAATTAAAACACTTCACACCTTTTTCCTTATCAGGACACTCCGCACTAACGTGATCTTTGCAACCACAATTATAACACCTCGTTTTGTCACTTTTTTCACCAGCTGCTCGTTTCTTCGGATGACCTTTTGTTTCCGGCTTTTTCGTCTTGTCGTCCTTCTTCTCGATGAGCCTTGACTTCGCTTTCATATCTCTCTTCATCGCTTCGTACTGCTTGAAACGATCTTTTAATTCCTGCATCGTTTTGGCACCATACAATACACTTTTGTTCGTTACTTCGTCGGGGATGCCTTGAATAACATATCCAATTAATGATCTTGTATCCACTGTTCCTTGCCCCGCAATTTCACGCATAGCGTACATGAATTGCTGTAAAGTCTCATCAGCTTTCTTCTTTCTTTGTGCCAGCTCTCGGTGAATCTGCTGGTCGGTCACTTCGTCCTCAAATTCGTTCTTCAGGGCTTTTTTGAGCTTTGCCCACGTTTTCGCACACTTTTCTTGTCGCACAAAAGCCAGCGCTGAGCCCGTTAGCAACTTTTTTCCGAACGCAACCTTGTAAGCATCAGTCCACCCACATACTTCTGACATTTCTTCAAAATCTTCAATCCAACGGCAAACATTCAATAAATCATCCCCGCTGAACTTCTCCAATGAGTTCTCAACGTCTACAAGCCTTAACAGAGTGCGGCTGGGTCTTTTCGGTCCACGTCGCCGAATAACAGGAGTTGCACGGTCGTTTTGATCGTCTTCTTCGTCGTTTCCCTCCGGGATGACCTCGGCGTCTTCCAGGTCCCCTTCGGCTTCTTCTTCTTCTTCATCTTCGGCGTCGTCATCGTCGTTAGCTTCTTCGTCGTCGTCTTCTCGCGCACCGTGTTCCCGTTCTAATCTCAACGCAGCCTTCAACCGCTGTAGAAGTTCACGCTTTCGACCTGTCAACCTGAGGCGTCGTCCTCTGAGCTCGTCTTTTAGCTCCGGTATGGTCATTCGTGCCACTTCTTCGTCGGTCAAACCGACTACACCATTGTCTCCCATTTCTATATCACTACACTGTCAAGAAAACTTTCAACTTTTAAAATTCACACTGTCACTACACTCTAGATCCTGGCACGAGCCCCCAAAATGTGATATCCCCTGTAGATGGATAACTAGGGCTAAGGTTCTTATTTCTAGAAGTGATGACTAGTCGAATCTAAAATGATTGTAAGTTTATTTAGAACAATGTCTTACAAGAAAAATGGCACGTCTTTGTCAAATGCTCGTATAGAACTAACTTTTACACACAGGTCAACTGACCCTCAGCACTCATCCCCTTTTCCCACTCTTCGTACTTACTCTGGCATCTCTCAAAAATCATACCTACGTACCTTAGTACATACTCTCGTTCTTATTCTTTCTCTCTTGCACTCATACACTCCAGATATCGTATCTTACAGCTAAACTTAAATACTACCTGATGGCCTACGCTTTTGGCGTATATTCTTTTTATTTTTGATATTACATTTATCTTCATCTAAACATAACCCTCCTTCTTTTCTATCTAATATTTTTCCTTCTTCTTTCATTTTATTAGTAACATTTATTAAAAATTCTGAATCGCCAGATTCTAATGCCTTATCTAGATGATTCAAGTCATTTAAATTTCTTTTAATTTTGTATATAAGTTGTTTAATATATCGAACAGAAGGAAAATGAGGTGATAATAACTCAATGCATAATAACTCTGAATTGCATGAATCAAAAGATCTAAGACAAAAATTGTAGTGACCTAATTTATCCACGACATCATCAACTGAATGATATATAAACAGTTGATCCAAAAATGCTTGAAAATTATTCAAATTCCGTGTTTTTAATTTTTCAAGAAAGTTTTTATACCGTATATACATTTCCGTCTCCATAGTTACTCGACAGTAATTATTGCAAAGCCACTTTTTTTTTGCATTTTTATCTTTTAATAAAGGTAGTATATTTGTAGATTGACCTAATTTATTCATAGAAATAATTTGATCTTCAATTGTTGCAAATGAATATGACGTTTCGTAAAAATAAGGTTCTGTAGTTGAGTGATGGAGAGATGGACCACACATAGCCTTATATTCATCTATGGTAATTGCTAAGGAATCAATAGGTAGGTGTGAAAGATGGAATTCGGCTTTGTTCTTCAAAATATGCAAAGTATCTGTTAATAATTTCATATACATTTTTCTTTGACACATACACCATTTGATGATTCTTTGCGCTTCTAAATGTTTCTCCACAAGATTTTTCCCATCAATAACTGTAACTAATTTATTAATATAATATTCAGAAGATTTTATTTTAATAAAATTTTTTCTTGAATTTTCTCGACAATATTTAGCCACAATTTTTTTAGCTATTGATATTTTTTGTTTTTGGATTTTTTTATCAGTTGGTATTACAATTTTCTCACTATCAATAGATTTTGAGTTCGAATCTAAATGATTCTTGTCATCAATTTTGGAGTCCTGTTTAGGTATTAAATTTTCGACAATACCACCATATTCGATATTAATTTTCTCTTCAGACAATTCTCTTAAGTTTTCTGAAGAATTATTATTAGGCAATGACGGTGAATTAATTATTATTTCAGACTGCTTTATCAATAATTCTTTTTTATGAGATTCTGTATCATTGTTTTTGTTGTTATGCAATAATTTATTCGTGTGACTAACTCGTTGATTGTAATTTTTATGATTCGTTTTCATTATTTCTTTTAAAGATGGTAAATTTAAGGTAATATTGCGATCAGTAGTCGGAAAGTGACTAATTGTATTCGTCTGAAATATTTTAGCCAAATGAGAACGCATGAGACTCTGTTCGTAGACAATGCATTCAGGTTTTTGATTATATAATAAAGATATTGCAAACGCAATGGCAAACACCCCACAATCAGTGCCATTACGTTGGCGTTGAACTCTCATGAAAATTAATGATTTTTTTTCATTGATATTGAAGTAAGGATACAAATATCTCAAAAATAAGGTTTGATCTTCATTTAACATAAATTTATTCAAAGAATCATAGATATATATTTTTTTAGAATCATAATATGAGCATATCCAGTGTTTATCAGTACTGTATAATATTTGAATATGGTTTTTTAGAGGTGGCACAGGCTCAATGTTTTCTGGTCTAGCCAAATACAATGTGTCACGATGATCATAGTAATTCGAACAATTAGCTAGAATTAATTTAAATTGATACATATGTTCATCCTGCAGTTGATCTCCATGTGTAACCATATTTAGATACTTGTCATTCAACACTGATAAGGGACACCTGTGATTGGTATTTCTACGTTTTTTAATTGGTAATTCTTCATTTATAGTTGTTTTAACCTTTTTTCGTCTTTTATTTGTTGGAAAATCTTTTTTTTCTGTAATTGTACTACGTTTTATTTCTAAATTTTGCTGAATGAAGGATTTCTTTTTAATTTTAACTGTAGATAATTCATAATTTGCCGGCATTGTTTCGTTTTTTCTTTTTCTTATGTTAATTGATGAATTACTTTCGGTACCATTGGAATTGTTCAGCTCTTGATTTATTTTTGTAGTAGTTCTTTTGTTAATATTCAAAACTGGAAAGACTTTGCTATAGTTAGTGATGTTGATACTTTTGTCTTGCATTGTATTAAAAATAGGTTTACTTAAATTTTTTTCATTATCAATTTTTGGAAAATTAGATATATTTTTAGTTTGATATATCTTTATTAAATGATGGCGCATTTGATTATGATCAAATAAAAATAAAGCTTTTATTGGCCACTCTCCTAAAGCCAGAGAAGTTGCAAATGCTATCGCATAAACTCCACAATCATAATTATTTGGTTGTCTTTGTACATCAGAAAATTCAATTGTATTACTATTAAATGTAAATCCTGGGTATAATTTTTCTAAAAAAATCTTATGCTTTTCATGGAGTTGTTTTCTATTTGCAGAATCAAAAATATAAATTTTTTTGGTATCATAATAACTGCAAACCCAGTGATCGGTGCCATACCTATCATTTTGATTAAAATTATAATCTGTGTCGCGACTATGCAATATTTGTATATGCTCTTTATTAGCATCCAGTTTTTCAATAGCTTCTGGATGTTGAACATACCAACTTTCTCGAATAGCATACTGAAATTGATTGTGAAGGAGGAGAGCAAAATGATCGATATGTTCATCTTGTAACAATTGATTGTTAGCAATAACAGATATATTTAAATTATCAGGAGAAAATATTTTTAATTAGAATAGTTAATTAAATAAATTAAGGTAAAAATGTTTATATGGGAAATAAATTTAAAAAAAATTTTATGTAAGTCGTTTATTAATGAAATTATTATAAATTTCAAGTTATGTTAGTAAATTTATATACAATGAAGTAAGAAATCTTAAAAAAAAGTCACCTGAAAGATTTACAGTATAAATAAATAAAAATTCTATTCTTACGTTAGAAATATTGATTAACTGGTTTTTACTACAAATTTTTAATAAATGTTATATAGACTGTTTTTTTTTACTAAACAATCGCACAGCAGACTGTTTTTTTTATTAAACAATCGCACAGCAGACTGTTTTTTTTATTAAACAATCGCACAGCAGACTGTTTTTTTTTTATTAAACAATCGCACAGCAGACTGTTTTTTTTATTAAACAATCGCACAGCAGACTGTTTTTTTTATTAAACAATCGCACAGCAGACTGTTTTTTTTTTATTAAACAATCGCACAGCAGACTGTTTTTTGATATTAAACAATCGCACAGCAGACTGTTTTTTTTAATATTAAACAATCGCACAGCAGACTGTTTTTTTTTTATTTTAATTATTACTTCACAAAAATAGGCAAGAAAATAAAAATAGATAATAAATAGTCACTCAGCTTAAAAGCTAATGAAATGTTCAATTAATTAGTGTAACGTAATAATAATCAACAATTGAAAACAATTCAAGTAATATATGTATATATATATATATATATATATATATATATATATATATATATATATATATATATATTACTCTTGTTACATATATAATAATTATAAATGTTTATAATTGTAACTTATATTTTCGTTTCCAATTTTGACGCATAAAAACATAGACTAATAAACATTATAATAAAATTTTTCAAGTTATCTATAAAATAAAAATATATAAATGCTTGAAGTTAGTCAAGAGTCGGAATTAAAAAAAACGAGACACGATTTACCATTGGTTAAAATTACGGTGCGTGCATAGCATTTCATTCAAATTTCTGGTAAAATTACAATAAAATTACAAAATTTGAAGGGTGTTTGATAAACAACTATGCCGTCTTTATTTACATATCTACCTAATATAACAAATATCTTCAGAGCATTTATCGTATAATTGGTACGTTAGTAAAGCTATGAATGTCACTGAGTGCAATTAATAAAAAAGAAGGTGGATATCAGAAAATCCCAATTATGTTTTTTTGAAACATCATTTGACATTGACAAATTTTCATGACAAACTACGCTAGTCAATCAATCGGATCTCAGTAGTAGCGCCTAGATGTCACTACTGACAAATTGAGCGGCAATTCGAAAGAATTAACACTCCTCAGAGGTAGGCGACAGTAAATGGTATTTTAAAAAGTTTATTTTTTTAATTGTCTCAAATAAATTTTAAAATCAAATAAAATAAAGCTTCCAAAAAAGAGCCTACGACTAACAACGGTGATAGCGTCAGAATAGCTAACATTAGTTTAATACAATAATTTAATAAAATTTTTTTCAAATAATGGTCAATAATGGTGATACTATAAAAAAATCAATGATATTTAGTTAGGTTTATTTAAAAAAATATCCTATATAATAAATATTCTACAACATAAAACTTAAACATTTTAAATTAAACAATTTTCACTATTTAAATTATATAATTTAATAAAATATTTAATTAATTCGAATTACATTTAATTTAAATTCACACTTTGCTGACAAGTAGTGTCACCTGCTAGATGCATCTATAAGCATCACACACTATGACAAAAATAAATTTATAGCCGCATCCAAAAATTAACTCTGATGCTTTATTGGTTAAAATGAGAGCGCAAAATTTAAATTACTGGTCAGTTTTTTTTTTTTCTTTACACTAAGGGTCAAATTTTAATTTATTAATTTCTTTAGATATAATTATAATTTATAACATTCATAATTATTTACAATAAAAAAATACAAGAAAAAATTAAACTTCATCAATTATTTATTAAATTTGATATAAAACTCGTACAAGATTTATTTAGTTATATATAGAAAAATTATATAAAATGTACTACAATGAGTCAGAACGTAATTTAAGTGATATAGTTAAGTAATATAAATAATGAATATAATGAGAATAATTAACTTCATTGGAGAGAAAAATTCTAAAATCGAGAAAATTATTTCCAAGAGCTTCATCGTCTTAAATGAAGACAAGAAGTTTTCAATCAAATGAACCTTGTTTAAAAAAAATATTGAGCACAATCGAAACGGAATTGAAAAGAATTACTTTTATGATAAATCGAATTTTTTTAAATTCCGTTTCTATTGTTCTCAATACTTTTTTTAATCAGGAAAATTTAATTAAACCAAGAAAAATTTCTTAGTCTGACAAAATATAGACGATGGAGCTCTCTAAAATAATTTTTCAAGTTGAAGAATTTTTCTCTCAAATCAAGCTAATTGTCTTGCGTATGCAAATATTATTGCATAAAAACGTTGACTACGCTACTCTTTCCGCGACCTCTTCCACGACCTTTTCCACGACCTCTTCCACGAAATTTTTTATTTTTGTGTCCAGATCCTCCAGCCATGTAACGAGCGGATCGGACTATAAAACAGAAATAATTAGTCAATTTTATTGATAAGATGTAAATAATAAACTAATCAAATTTATATAATTAACAATAATTAATTATACTGACCTGATGACGTTGGAGAACCAGGCTCGATTAAAGGATACTCGGCCAATCCCAGTTCTGGTGCTCGTTGTTGAGGTAAGTCTTCCGGAGGGACTTGTTGCATCTCTCGAATAACTTGCCTTTGTGGGACTTGTTCTTGGTTACCACCAGGAGCTGGTCCTCGAGGGACTTGGATCCCGGGAACTTGAAGTCGCTGCACTCCATCGGCTAGTCTTTGAGGAAATGGTGGTGGACCATTCCATGCTCTCTGATTTTGCGGGGCGTGTCCTCTGTGGGCGTGGTTTTTTAAAGCGTGTCCATAATGGGCCTGCCCACCGAAATTTCGAAGCTGTGGGACTGCACCCTGATCCTGATGATGTGGGCCTTGTTCACCAAGAACTTGACCATCAGCAACTGAATCATCACCAGCATGACCACCATTAGCAGCACGACCATCAGCAGCTTGATTATCATCAGGACGACATCAGCAGCAGGACCACCACCAGCAGGACCACCACTAGCAGGACCACCACCAGCAGGACCACCACCAGCAGGACCACCACCAGCAGGACCACCACCAGCAGGACCACCACCAGCTTGATCATCAGCAACAGGACCATCTGCAGCAGGATCGCCACCAACTTGATCATCAGCAACAGGAACACCGCCAGCTCCAACACCTGCAGGTTGGACAATAAGAGCTTGTCCACCAGGAACTTTCCCTTGAGGCAACTCGTTTTGACCTACTAATACTTGTGGAGGTGGGGGTGGAGGTGGATAAAAGACATTTAAATGCGCCTGATCAAAAGGCAGTCTGTAGTGTAATCCATGCTGTCGGGACAATTGATTGAAATCGTTCAGCGCCTGCTGAACGTTTCTCATAGCCTGGCTGAGGACATTTTCTGAAAAATTGAATTTACATTTTCATCATACTAACGTAAGCTGACAACTGTTAATTTTTTTTAATTCTTATAACAAATCGATAAAATAAAAAAATTTCTTTTATAAATTTCCACTAATTATTGTTTTTAATTTTCTGTTGTAGAATTTTTTATGAAAATTTTTTTTTAACAATAATTTCATTGCCGTAGAATTTTATAAATAAACATTTTCATGATACTAACGTAAGCTGATAACTGTAAATTTTTTTTAATTCTTATAACAAACCAATAAAAATAAAAAAAATTTTTTTCAAAATTTGCACTATAATTTTTTTCAATTTTCACGTGTGGAACTTTTTTATAATAATAATTTCATTGCCGTAAAATTTTATAAAAATTTGTGATGTCTGATAACCTCAGTGTAATTAACAATTTACAGTCTATATGATCATTTTTAAGAGTAAGGTTAATTAGTGATAATAATTAATAATATTAATATGATTTTAGATCCGAAAAACCAGGAAAAAATATTAAAAAAATATCAAACTTACGGGAAAGCGGGAGTTGTTGGTTGTTGTCCGCCATTGTTGGTGGAATAATAGGAATAATATAATCTGAAAAGATATTAATAATAATATTAATAATGATAACTTGCTTTTTTACTTGGTATAATTATTTTTTATTTTATATAAATATAAACTCTAGCACAACACATTATAAATATTATTAATTACTTTTATTTTAATAAAAAATTATTAACTACTTTTATTTTAATAAAAGAAATTGTTCACTAACGTACTTACGTGTCAATTATATTGTAATGAGCACAAAACTAATAATGACCACGAAACAGAATATTCGACCAAAGCGCAATGATATAAGTAGATATAAATGTAAATTAACTGTGTGCACTATTATGTTAAAAGGGTTTCCTCAAAATTTCTTAAGATGCTCCCTGCTATTTTTTTTAGCGCCATCTCATGCAACACCCGCGTGGACAAAAGTGCCATTATGGGTTTGATTAATTAACTTACTAACTATCTGGTTCTTATTAATTTTAGCGCCACCTCATGAAACACGTGCGTGGACAAAAGTGTTATTAAGGGTCGATTATTTAACTTGCTAAGTCTCTGGTTATTATAAATAAATTTTAATGCCACCTCATGAAACACGTGCGTGGACAAAAGTATTATTAAGAGTCGATTAATTAACTTACTAACAAAAATATTTCTGAAAGATTAAACTAAATATTTTTTTAATGAAAATTTCCGGATGTAGGTAAATTTCAGTATCATGAGATAATTTTTATCGTAACAGTGAAACAAAACCATTTACAATTGTGATAGAATAAAATTTATAAATTGATATTAATAAATTATTCATAAGCTATAATCAAAATCTAGCAAACCGAATCAATGTATATTTTCACATAATTTAATAGCAATGATACTCTTCGGATTGCCACCTATCTCGATCCGATCGGTTAAACCGTTCAAAAGTTATAACAGGCTTACATACATACATTCACACACACACACACACACACACACACACACACACACACACACACACACACACACACACACACACACACACACACACACACACACACACACACACACACACACACACACACACACACACACACACACACACACACACACACACACACACACACATCCATGAATACAGCCGCACGGAACAATCGCGAGAATAGTCAGGACCACTTCCTAGGACCTCAAAACGTCGAGATCTGATGAAAAATCGATTTCCGCAAAAAGGGGTAAAACCAATAACTTCCCGAATTTAAAAAAATTTTAAATTCACAATAATTAAATAATAAAAATAATTATTATAGCAATAATAAATGATAATGACAAATATTATTATTATTACTATAATTTTTATCATCAATTTATTATTACCGATATAATTACTTTCAAAATTATTTTTATTTTAAGTTTTGTCGTTATCATTATTATTGTTATTAATATTATGATGATCATTATCATTCATTTTTATTATTTGATGTTATTAAGATATTGTTGTTAGTAAATGACACAATGCATTATGCGTATAATTATAAGATTTTTCACCTAAAGATTACAATTATTTGAAACCTACTTGATTGAATAACAATGCCACCTGTAGGCAACGACTAAAAAGTCATAGAATGCGTACACTATCCAATGAGAGATGCCTAGATCTTAAAGTGCTGACTTGCAGGAAGATAGTGAAACTTGAACAATGTTTAGCCTGTTGTGTATTTAGTCTAGTTAATAAATGAAATTTAATAGGAAGAGTAGGTTTAAAACCATACACATATAAAGTTGTTTGATAGTTTGTTCTAGAAATTTTGTATTTATAAAATATTTTTACATTCTTAATTTCAAAATTAAATTTTTCCCGCGCAAAATTAAAAATTCATCAATGAATAAATTAATGCAGGCAAAGCTATAGTCATATGATAGGTTGTTTGTTCGTTAATTTTGATAATCAAATCCTAATAAAAAAATTGAAATTCTGTTTCTTTCATAGTAGCTAGTAGCATTAAAAAACTTAACGTGACTGATCCACATAAACTTCTCGGTTTAAAGCGATTAACTAACTTATTAATAGGAATTTTAAATTTTTATTTATATATAGTAAAAATTTTAACATTTTTGTAAATTAAAAAAGTTGTTGATTAGGATTTAATACTCTAATACACATTTATTTAATAATAACAATAATTCATTTAGTAATAATAATGATAATAATATTTTTAACATCAATTTGGTATTACCGATATAATTAATTTCAGTCTTATAATTATTATTATTAGTGTTATTGTTATTTTGATATTGTTGTAAGTAAATGACACAATACACCAAGCGCATAATTGTAAGACTTTTCACCTAAAGATTACAATTATTTGAAACGTACTTGATTGAATAACAATGCCACCTATCGGCAACGACCACAAAATCATAGAATGTGTACACTATCCAATGAGAGATGCCTAGATCTTGAACTGCTGACTTGCAGGAAGATAGTGAAACTTAAACAATGTTTAGCCTGTTGTGTATGTAGTCAAGTTAATGAATAAAATTTAATAGGAAGAATAGGTTTAAAACCATACACATAAAGTTGTTTGATAGTTTGTTCTAGAAATTCTGTATTTATAAAATATTTTTACATTCTTAATTTCAAAATTAAATTTTTCCCGCGTAAAATTAAAAATTCATAAACAAATAAATTAATGCAGGCAAAGCTATTATCATCTGAAAAGTTGTTAGTTCGTTAATTTTGAAAATCAAATCCTAATAAAAAAATTAAAATTCTGTTTCTCTCATGGTAGCTAGTAGCATTAAAAAACGTAACGTGACTGACCCGGGTAAACTCCTCGGTTTAAATCGATTAACTAACTTATCAATGGGGATTTTACATTTTTTATGAATATACAGTAAAAATTTTTGAATTTTTATTAAATTCAAAAAATTATTAATTATCCAATATTCCAATACACATTAATTTAATAATAACAGTAATTATTTTAGTAGTAGTAATGATAATGATAGATATTAATGTTACTATTATTTCTAACATAAATTAATTATTACCGACATTATTAATTTCAGTTTTATAATTATTATTATCATTATTGTTATTCTGAGATATTGTTGTTAGTAAATGACACAATGCATCATGCGCATAATTATAGGATTTTTCACCTAAATATTACAATTATTTGAAACCTACTTGATTGAATAACAATGCCACCTGTAGGCAACGACTATAAAGTCATAGAATGTGTACACTATCCAATGAGAGATGCCTAGATCTTGAACTGCTGACTTGCAGGAAGATAGTGAAACTTAAACAATGTTTATTTTCATATGTATTTAGTCTAGTCAATAAATTAAATTTGATAAGAAAAATATAAGATAAGATAAATATATGATAAGATAAACAATGTTTAGCCTGTTGTGTATGTAGTCTAGTTAATGAATAAAATTTAATAGGAAGAATAGGTTTAAAACCATACACATATAAAGTTGTTTGATAGTTTGTTCTAGAAATTTTGTATTTATAAAATATTTTTACATTCTTAATTTCAAAATTAAATTTTTCCCGCGCAAAATTAAAAATTCATAAACAAATAAATTAATTCAGGCAAAGCTATTGTCATATAAAAGGTTTTTTGTTCGTTAATTTTGAAAATCAAATTCCTAATAAAAACTTTGAAATTCTTTTTCTCTCATAGTAGCTAGTAGCATTAAAAAACTTATCGTATCTGAACCGTGTAAACTCCTCGGTTTAAATCGATTAACTAACTTATCAATGGGGATTTCAAATTTTTAATGTATATATAGTTAAAATTTCAAAATTTATGTAAATTAAAAGAATTATTAATTTAGATTTGATATTCCAATGAACATCAATTTAATAATAACAATAATTAGTTTAGTAATAATAATGATAAATATTAGAATTACTATTATTTTCAACATCAATTTGTTATTACCGGTATAATTAAAATTTCAGTCTTATAATTATTATTATTGTTATTGTTATTATGATGTCGTAGCTAGTAAATGACACAATACACCATGCGCATAGTTATAAGTCTTTTCACCGAAAGATTACAATTATTTGAAACTTACTCGATTGACTAACAATGCCACCTATAGGCAACGACCACAAAATGATAGAATATGTACACTATCCAATGGGAATAGCCTAGATCTTGAACTGCTGGCTTGCCCGAAGATAGTAAAACTCAAACAATGTTTATTTTCATATGTATTTAGTCTAGTCAATAAATTAAATTTGATAAGAAAAATATGTTTAAAAACATACTCATGTAGATTCGTTTGATGGTTTTTTCTAGAAATATGTATTCATGAAGTAATTTTAACATTTTTTATTTGAAATTTGTGATATTCCCGCACAAAATTAAAAAGTCACAAATAAATAAAATATTACGGGCAGAGCTATAATCATATCATATGAAAGGTCTAGGTCGTTTGTTCTTTAATTTTAGAGCTCAAATCCTAATAAAAAAATGAAATTTTTTTTTTCTCTTAGTAGCTAGTGGCATTAAAAAACTTAATGACTAAGTGGCGCGTACTTCTTAGTTTGTATTGAAGATCTAATAATCAACTACAAAAATTTAATTTGTATAAAAACATAACAAAATTTCTACATTTTTTGTAATTGAAAGAATTGATAATTTAAATTTTATACTTTCTTGCTGAAAGTTCAATATCAATGAATAAGGGGATATTCGCAAGCAAATCATCTTAGTTTATCAACATGAGTGTAAGTCCCTTCAAGACCTACATGATTCAATTGGATTTACTTTTCAGAGACATTTAAATTTAAATAAATGAACTAAAAATATCAATAAATGTTTATATTTCATGAAATCGTAGAAAATATTTTAATATTTTTTGTCATTTAAAAGTTTATCATTAGAATTTGATATTGTTTGACTCAAATTGAAAACTCAACAAATAACAAAATACTTACAGCTAAGACTCTTTATTTAGTTAATTGAATTATGTGAAAGTCTCTATAATATGTTACTTTACTTTTGAGGTGCAATTTCATGCTGACGCTTGACGCTGATTCTTATGAGCTAAACGATGTTAAGTTTTGAAGCTGCATTAATTTAAGATGGCAGTTCTCTAGAAATTATATACCCCAGCTCACTAAAGTTAGCACCCCAGAGTTTTTTTTTTTTTAATTTAAAAATTTTTTTTTCATTATATCGTTAGTTAATCGTTTGCTTTTTATTATTCCCTATAAACATTTGTTTGTTCTAGATTTATTTATTTAAAAAAAAATTTGTTAAAAATGTGCCTTTATGTAGCCCCCCTCTCGCAATTTTTAATATTTTATTTGCAATGCGGGTCAATAAACCTCTGTTTATGATTGTTCATGTATAAAAAACCTTTGTTCCAACTTCAAATTGTTTATTTTTTGTTTAATTAATATTTTTAGTTAGCTGAATATTTGTATTCTAAATATTTGCACTGCGCATGCGTCAACTTTACGTTTAGACTTTCAGCGCGGACTTTTGAAAATTATAGTGACGAGCACAGTGATTAGAGTAAGTGTATTATTCTTGTAATTTCAATTATAGAGGTCACATGACAAAAGGGCAACGTGTAGTTTTTAAAAATTTTATAATAAGTTTTATTTTAATAAAGTATTAAAATTTTTTGTTATTTGTTATGGATTTCTTTTTTTTTTTAAAATAGTTCGTAGAATTCATGAAAATAGAATTGATGAATTAAAAAAAAAATATACATGCATTAAATAACAATTGTTTCGAAATTTTTTAAGGAATTTAAAATGAAATGAATATTTATTAGTTATTTATTTATTTACTTAATGACATTGATATTGGCTGACGTCTAACAATTTTTTTTTAATTATCTAAATTAATTAAAAAGTGATTCCTAAAAAATTACACTTGTAGATTTTTTGATTTTTTACACCTGAAATGTGCTTGTCACTATAATTTTCAAAAGACCGCGCTAAAAGTCTATATACGTAAAGTTGACGCATGCGCGGTGTGAATATTTAGATAGATACATTCAGCTAATTAAAAATGTTAATTAAACAACAACTAAACAATTTAAAGTAGGAACAAATGTTAAAATATACATGAAAAATCAAAAACAGAGGTTTAATAACCTAAATTGCTACCAAAATATTAAAAAATGCGATAGGGGGGCTAACTTAAAGGTACATTATTAATAAATTCTTTTCAAAATAAATAAATGGAGAACGAACAAATGTTGATAGTGAACAGTAAACTACAAACGAAGAGCTAAAGACGTGATAAAAAAAAAATCAAAAATTAAAAAAAAAAAATTTGGGGTTCTAACTTCAGTGAGCTATCCCGTTACATCTACAGTTTATGTAGAAATAATTTCAGTGCACTCTGGTGGCTGTAGATGCAAGCTGTGAATTAACTTTTTTCAGTGTAGTTGCGTATCTATCGGAAGATTACTACACATTTTTATTTTATCTAGTCTGTGGCGCTGACTTTTCTCCATGAAAAAAAAGTCAGGATCGAAATTTCTGGGCTTACTATAGTTTGTGCTGATAAAATTTAATAATTTTAAGTGAATTAAATGTTATAATTGATTATAATTAATTGATATCAGTAAAATAGAGTATGACTTACTTTTATAATGTATCATTTTGGAAAAAGTAGTATCATATAATTAAATAAAATTTTGCAACCTCGAAATAACATTCTGCTTACAGTAAACACAGTCGGTAGTCTGGCGCTTCGTTTACAACGGAATTTTTGAACGGACCTTGGCGCCAGATTCTACCGAATCTGTGGATTAAATTTTACAATACAATAATATCAAAAGAAATTTCAACTCGCCGAGTTAGTTAATACCCATCAATTAAAATGACAAGGGAAATTCAAATCTTCGCTCTCAATTTTATTATTTAATTAATAAAATTAACAACAAAAAAAATAATCCAATCGCTGATTTCAATTAAATAATTAATCTTCAAAACAAAAAAAAAATCAATTTACCAATTTTAAATAATAAATAATTTGTAATAATACAATTACCTAATCAAATCGCCGAATTCAGTTAACAATAATTATAGTCCTAAAGTAAATAATTAAATCACCGAATTTAATTACTAGTAAATAACTAAAATCTCATTAAAAAATCACACTAAGTTCAGCGCGGCAAAGTTCAAATTCAAATAATCAACCGCCGTGTACTCGGTGTCGGTAAGTCGGCTTGCACACGCAACCGAAGCTCGATCAATGGGTAATCGAACTCATCGATTACCCCGGGAGTACAAACACCAAAAAAATTCCAACAATAATAATAGTAAGTACAATGGAACAGCAGTAAAGAAGAATATATGGCGAGGCTTTCGCCTACCTCCGAACAGGCCGTTTCCTGGGCTCAAAAAAGCTATACACGCACGTATATTTGTCATACCCCCACCATAGCGAGAACACAGCCCAATTCGCGGACAAGGAAAAACCGCCGCTCTCTTGTGTTTATACTCATTCATTGAACAGCTGCAAGAGTTGCGTACAATTGTAAGTGTGTGCAACTCTCATCGACTCTTCTGGCAACTCATTCCCTGTAGGCACATCGAGATGTACCCACAGAATATGAGCAGTATCCAGCGGGGACCACGGGGAGGCGGAGTCGATTGAAGACCATGTTGTTTGTGTAATGTGTTGTGTGTAAAGTATCATTTTACGTGTAAGTGTTTGCGTGTGTAGGGTGCCCAGGCACTTGTGTTATTTGTGGTCATTTTCCCTAAGTTATTATACGGCAGTCATCCAAAGCTTTATACTGTCCTCACAATTGTGTGGAGGATATTGCTTGTGCCTAGGCGCTCCGACTCTACCTAGGTGGATGTCTGTTGAGTCTCGTCCCTAGTCGCGTTTTTGTTAGCTAGTTGGGTTTGGAGTTTGCAGCACATTACTATTTTACTGAAACCTTTTAAAAGCTTGAAGTTACTTTGGGATGTGGCAATCGCACGCACAACGCTCGCCCACTCCGTGTTCCCACCCCATATGTCCTTGAGCACCTCACGTTGAGGCTCGTACTCATGGCATTCAAGCATTAAGTGCTCCACGTTGTCGACCCTTTCTCCTAACCCATTCTCCCTACACTCGTCGCAGAATCTACTATCCGTATGTTCGTACTTGTATTGGTATTCTCTAAAGCAACCGTGGCCGGTTAGGATTTGGGTCAGCCAGAAGTTAGGGCTGATCCATTTGTTTGTTAGACGCTCTGCTACGTCTCGAAAGAAGACTTTAGTTTCGCGGCCGTTCTCTGATGTATCCCATTGTTCTTGCCACCGACGTATGGTTTCAGTTCTAAGGGTGGCAAGGCGATCCTCCGCATCTGGCTGCACGGTGACGTTTCCAAGGGTAGCCTGTTTGCCGATACGGAGGTTGTATCGCGCGCACCGTTCGTCTATTACGAGCTGAATGGGCACTGCACCCGCGACTACGCAAATCCCGTCAAGCGAAACTGTCCTGTAAGCAGTAGTTGTTGTTATTAGCGCTTGACGCTGAAGTGCTCGAAGATGTCTCCAGTCCTCCCTATCGCAACGGTCACTCCAAGCTGCCACCGCATAAGTGACGACAGGCATAAAGAAACCCTTGTATATGGTGGACATAGCTGGGTATCGCAATCCCCATTCTGCCCGCGCAATACGCCGCATGCGCCCGAATACCCTACTTAGTTTCGCGCGCCTTGTTTTAATGTGATTTTTCACTTTGAGGCCCTCGTCGAAGTGTACCCCTAAGTATCTAACGCTTGATTTGAATTTAACTTTGGAGTCTCCTATCATTATTTTTGGTGGTTTGTTATCGTATTTGGGCTTTCTCTGTCGTTTCTTTGCTTCATAGTGGTACGGGCTCTTTTTGTCCTAACGTGGACCACGATGTACAAATTCGTTCTTGAGGAAGATGGCTTCAGTCTTCGACTTCGACAGCTCGAGCTTTGCGGAACAGCACCATTCCAGTATCTTATCTACTACTATTTGACTATTACGCTCTATTTCTTTTCTCGAAGAGCCTTCTACTAAGACGAGCAAATTGTCAGCAAACGCAACAAATTTATTCCCGTGTTCTGTCAATTCGAGTCTCTTGAGGAGATCGTCGAACATGATGTTCCAAAATAATGGTCCTAGCACTGATCCTTGAGGGCACCCTCGCATCGGCGTTTTCGATTCGCTACCAAAACCCCATGACAGCGCGACCGATCTGTCCTCAAAGTGATTCCGAATTACCGCGTAAATGTTGCTAGGGCAGCCTCTGGCCTTGAGGCCCTCGAGTACTAACGGCCACCACACGTTGTCAAAAGCGCCAGAGATATCGAAGAGAAGTCCGACCACCAGTCTCTTCTCTGAAGAGTCTACCAATCGGTGCAGCTCCACAATTGCATCTTCCGTCGACTTTTTGGCTGTGAAGCCAAACTGTCGGCTCGAAATGTTCCCCTCCGCTAAGACTGTGGTGGTAAGTCGCTCTTTGATGAGCTTCTTGGAAACCTTACCTAAACCCGAAAGGAGGAAAATTGGCCGATAAGATTTAGGGTCATTTGCGTTTTTGTCGGTGCTTTTAACTAACATTATGATTGCCCCCTTCTTCCACTCTTTTGGGAATGCTCCTAGCGCCAAGCAAGCATTATATAACTCTAAAAACAGTTCGCGGAAGATAACCCCTGCGCGTTTAACTACCTCGTTTTCTATTAAGTCCGGCCCCGGGGCCTTCTTGTTTTTCAGTGTTTTTAAGACCTTGTCCAGTTCGCGCGGGGTGAATGGTTCGGCGTCCGCGGTGTCAGGTAGTAAAATTGTGTTGGCTCTAATCTTTTCCTGATCGGGGGTTTCGTTGTCCTGGTCATCGTCTACAATATGCGTCTCAAGAAAACACCTGGCTGTTACAGCAGTAAACAACAAAATGGCAGTACCTTAATACCTCGTGGGATTATCCCTGCTAACAGCACAACGCAGCCTTGAAATTCTTCGGCAATATATCCCGCCAAGCGACGACAACAATTAATTAAACAAAAAGATTTTGCTTCAATAAAGCATTCAATTAAATGTTTTTTGAAGGACTTTTATAATAATTTGTAGAAAATAGGAAGGATGGCTATTCTAGTAATAATATAACACTTTGATTATATATACGTCTATATGTAGTTGCAGCTTTATTATGTCTTGTACACAGAACTTCTAGATGTACATGTGATCAGTACAGAGCTATAGTCAAGAGTGAGTATGTCACAATGTAAGAGACTACCCTAGAGGCCTAGTAATTACTTTAAACGTCTAATAGATGGTGCCTCATGTATGAACAAAGTAAACTATTTCTGACATTTTTATTTCAATAAATCCCACGAGCTATTTCAGAGGGAGACGTGGCCACTTACCCTGGTCGTAGACTACTCGGCTAATGTCCTGGGTCTCTCACCACATCGATCGCCCTCGGCTTCCAGGTCGAATTGCAACAAGAAACCGGTGTCAGTCAGTCCGGCGCAGCGTCGTCCGTCAACGTATGACTTATCCTCGGCGAGGATCTTCAAAAAATTACTCCGGTGTGTCGGGGCCCGCCGGTTGACTCACCCGCACGTCGTATTTTAAACAATTTTCAAATAATTGACAACAGTCAATTTATCGTGGAATTTCAATTGGCTAACACCTGAACTAACAATTTCCAACTTTTAAAATACGTCGTGAACAAATTTATCTCGTAATTAATGAACAGCAAGGATTGTCACGAAAAATTTCCAAAAAAATTAACAGAAGATGCGTCCGTGCACGACAACCGGAAAACGTGGAAGCCCAAAAAATCCTCACATGTCGCACTCCTCGTCTCTCTCCCCTGTCTCCTCGGTCCGTCGTTAGCGTTGAACTCCAGAGATGGCGCCATCTATCCAATTTTCCAATATCGACGTTTCGAATGATATATTGGCTGGAGCATTGGCACGCTCGACAGCCCGCTTTCCAACTTCACGCCTGCTCCGCTTGCTCACTCCAAGTTCCGATCCGTCCGTCTTGTTCTCTCTGCACAGCCTCTCTTCGTCGATGATGATCTTGAAGATTATCCACGTCGATGATCCTCGTTGTCTTCCTTTTTGCGAGTTCGTGGCCGACGTCGTTTGTACCATTAGAATCATACAATAACTTAAATCTAACTTAAAGCTAACTTAATTACTGAATTAAATTATTTAATATCGCAATAAATTGTGGTTTCACGCGCGATCGAGTTTCATTCGAATTTTCTCACACGAGGGCGACTCGGTCGCGGCGAATCCAACCAATGGACAGAAAAATAAACCAAAAAACCTCCATTTAGTTCATTGCAATCAAATTAATTAAAAAAAATTAAAGTAAAATTATTAACAGGTGGCGCTAAAAGCGGCCTGTTACAACACTTCCCCCCAGCCATAGACCAGGAGCCCGTGATTTCGTCTAGGTACGTTTGGATCAGCACAACTACTTCCAGAACCAACAGAAACCTAAACTACCCATTACCATTGAAATTTCAATTTAAGTTGTCTATTTTTTACATTTTTTTTAATTAAGTTTACGTAGCAATTTAACATTAAATAAAAATTCTTTATGTGTTAGGATTTCTAAAGCATCTCCAAGTATTTGATTAAGTTTAATAACTACTTATATTTTAGAAATTGATTCTGATTAATTATAATGCAAGTTGCAAGATTAATGTAATTTCCTACGTAATAAAAGCTTTAAGCTCATTCAAATGATAGATTAAGTTTAAAAACTACTTATATGTTTGAAATACTAATAATTTAGACCGAGTATAATGTTATTTATATAATTTAAAGGAATCATTATGGTATTCAATAGAAATCTTTGTTCTCTAACTCCATTGTTTATCAATCCTCTTTTAATTGTTTTTACAAGTAAATTATGTGTATTTCTTGAAAATAAACTGTCTTTAGAATGTATTACGTTGATCAAGTGGATTATTTTTGAAATGAGATATTTATAAAACCCATACCTATTTATAAAACCCATACCAATAATGCTACGTAAGGATAATAAGTGTTTTTATAATTATCCAAAAAGTAATTAAAAAACTTGGTATAGCATAAAATTTAAGAATAATTCTATATCTAATAATAGCTTCTAAGCTTTAAATGTTAGATTTAGATAAAAAAAATTGTCTACAAAGATTTAATTTTATACTTTTATTTTTTTTATCAAATCTTGTTATGTCGTATTATTTAGTTACATAGCATATTTTGTTTCATTATGAACATTAGTGACAGTTTTCACAAAACTGACGACAATTTTCACAATTATTGGGACAATTGGACAAAAACAAGTTCTGGGAATGTAAATATTTTGATCTATTGTTGTGTCTTTTACGCCAAGCTGCTCTCGCTTTACCGGAATTGGTACGGCGATACGGTCTTGAGTTTGTTGAGTTTGCTGGTTCACCATGTTTCAGGTTGAAAGACTGCTGATATTTTTGATAGTTATTCTGATCAGAGCTGATTGGAGCATTAACAGATAAATCTATTGGCCTTTCATTACAAGAAATTTCACTCCTTTCTGATAATATATTGTTAAATTTTTCTGTAACTAAATTAAATTATCAGATATAAATAAATAATAACAGTCAAATATTTTTTGATTTTATGGACAATTCAATCCCTGAATGAAGGATATAATTAAAATTATTTGAAGGATTAAAAAGTATTTAGATTGATTGAAATACTAATCATTTCAAATACTTTTTTTTAATCATTTTCTTTAGTCAGGAATTTTAACAATCAGAAAAATCAAGAAAAAATAACTTACTTGCAATCTTATCAGTCATCTCGTTATTCATATTTATTTATTTATTTAATTAATTACTTTAATTGAAATTGTTTGTTATTATTAAGACTTACAAGACAATAAAATCTCCAAAAGTCAATTTACTATGACACGATCTTGAATAATTGTTTATTATTTTTTTATTTTTATATTTATAGAGTACTACTCATAATTCAGCATTTTAAACTCGATTCTTTATACGATAAACCAAATTTTAAAAACAAATAGGTTGGTAGTCAGTCCCTTGAACCTGCGCAGTTTCACATCTAGGTGGAGCCACAAGAAATAGCCCAATTATTACACTACCATTTTTTTCACTTTTTAAACTGAAAATTACGTAAAAGTAATGCTTACAACAGAAGAAGTAAGAAGCCGTGTATACTTTTCCCACCAGATTTTTTAGTTTTTCGTAAAATTTTCACTTGATTGATTTACTTTTTGTTATTAACATGAAGAGAATCAAAAAATAGTTAACCCAGCTAACTAAGTCTGAAAAAATCTGGGGACACCGGCACTGACGATTATAAACGAACATAACCTTACTTAGGTTCAAGCTGTTTTGTTGTATTTATTGACAGCTACATTCTTCAACATAACAAAAGTAGTCAATCGGTAAATATAATATAATAAATTGATAATAAAATTATTATAATAAGAATAAAAAATTTTTTTTTCCTTTTTATTTTTAAATCACTTTATCAACAATTAAGATCAGTCTTCCTATTGCGACTCCTACGATCGGTTAATAATATTATTGCCTACGATTATTAATTATATTATTTCAATCTAGTCAGCCTACTGTAACTTGTGTTTTTATATTTCCCTTGCAACCTCGAGCGAACCGTTTATTTACCGTTTATAAACCGTATCCGTGATAACACCGTTTAAGCACCGTTTATAAACCGTTTACTCGCCGTTTATTTGTTCCATTCGTTAACGGTTGATAAACGGTTGATAAACTGTGATTATACGATTGTTATACCGTATCTAAACTGTAAATTAACAGTGAATAAACGGTGTGCATACACAGTATAAAAACTGTAAATTAACAGTAAATACATGGTGTATAGGACAGTGAGAAAACTGTAAGTTAACAATGAATATACAGTGTATACACAGTATTAAAACTGTAAATTAACAGTGAATACACGGTATATTTACATGGTAAAAAACCGCCATTGAAAATGTTTTTTTGGAAATATAATTAATAATCAGAATAATGATTTTTAAGATAAAAATCTTTATTTTAAAAAATATTTTTATTGCTAAAATCGCATTTGTCAGTTAACAATTTTTTTTGCAAGTCAACATAAATATTAAGAAACTATTTTTTTTTTCTTTGAAATCCTCATTTTTATTGCTCTGTATGAATATGACAAAAAAAATTTTTATATCAATTTTTTATTCGTTTTTTAAATAAACGATTTGATATAAAAGAAATGAATTTTCGTACTAAATTTTTCTTATATATACTATAAAAATATCCAAAAATGGTTTTCTATCGTTTTTTAAGCAAATACGAAAAAAAAAACGCAAGATCTAAGCATCAGAATTTTTTTAATTAAATAAAAAATATAAAAAAATGTTTTTGCTTAAAAAACGATAGACCATTTTTTTATATTTTTATAGTATTTGAAAGAAAAATTTAGCGCGATAATTCATTTTTTTATGATTATAACAAATCGTTTATTTAAAAAACGAATAAAAAATTGAAATAATAAAATTTTTTTGTCATAATCAGAAAGAGCAATAAGTATGAGGATTTAAATAAAAAAAAAGCAGTTCCTTAATATTTATATTGACTTGCAAAAATAGATTGTTAACTAACAAATGCGATTTCAAGCAATAAAAATATTTTTTTACGAAACGATTTTTATCTTAAAAATCATTATTCTGATTACTAATTATATTTCCAAAAAAAAATTCCAACCATCTTATAAATAACGCATTTGTTTATAACAAATTTTTAAAGAATTATGATAAAGAAATATTTAAATTTATTTTCACATGGCATTTAGTAATAAAAAATCGAATGAATCGAGATATTAGAAAAAAAATTGTCTTCAATGTTCTATTTATATTTTTTCTTTGTCAGCATTTTTAATTATTTGTAAAGAAATGAAAAGGAATAATTTTGTTGATCAGACCGTATGTATTATATTACAGTCGGCGCATGTTTCTTCAATAAAATAAAAATAACTGTAATTTTCTGAGATAGTTTTCTGGCGAGAAAATTAAAAAAAAAAAAAAAAAAAAAAAAATTCAATTTAAAATGAAAAATTTTTTAGATCAATTTGAAAATACTTGAAAAATAAGTTCGGCATTGTATAAATATGCTACCTATACCTATCAATGTAGAAAGTTAATTAATATTAACGTACGAATTATCGATACGTACAGACGCATCTAGTTGTTGTAATCAATAACTTTTTTGATAAAAAAATTGGTATATACCAATTTAATTCACCAATTCTATGTAAGAACTGGAATTGAAAAAAATATAAAAGATAATGAATATTACAATTTGACAACGTCGCAATAGTTAACTTAAAGTCATACATAAATTTTTTTATTTATTTAAAAACTTCAAATTCTATAAAGATTATTATAAGCATAAAATAAAACACGTTATCAATCTCGAATATAATTTTAAGCAAATTGTCTTTACTTTACTTGTTTACTACTTCAATAAATAATTATAATTACAGGCATTTTTATATTAATGATAATAAATGTAATATCAGTATACAGAAGGTACCCGATTTTACTTCTGCTAAATCAAATAAATAGAGCATGTAAAAAATTCATTTTTGAGATTTTTAATACCTAACCGGTTAAAATTAAAAGGAGAGACAAACTTAAGGACAAAAAGATTTAAGACAAAAAATAAAATAAAATTCAAGATAAAAAATGAGACAAACTTCAAGACAAGAAATATGATTAAAATCAAGACAGAAAGTAAGACAAAAATGAAGACAAAAAATATGACAAAATTCAAGACAAAAAATAAGTCTTGATTTTTGTTTTACTTTCTGTTATGATTTTTGTATTACTTTTTTGTCTTGAATTTTGTTTTAATTTTTTACTTAAATTTTGTCTAACTTTTCGACTTAAATCTTTTTGTTACCTGTTTTTAACCTTTTGTTTTTGTCTTTCTTTTTAATTTTAACCGGTTAGGTGTTAAAATTCCCAAAAATGAAATTTTTACATTCTGTATTCATATGATTTAGCAAAAGTTAACTCGGGTAATTTCTGTTTACTGATATTACATTTATTATCATTTATATAAAAATGTTCGCAATTATAATTATTTATTGAAATCGTAAACGAGTAAAGCAAAGACAAATTACTTAAAATTATATTCGAGGTTGATAACTTGTTTTATTGTATGCTTATGAATTTTTAAATAATACGAACTTAGTAAATAAATATAAAATGTATATATGTATGTATGACTTTAAGTTAACTAATGCGACGTTGCCAACTTGTAATATTCTTCTTTTTTTATATTTTTTTAAATTCCAGTTGTCACATATGATTGGTGGATTAAAACCGTGAATAACTCGAAAACTACTTAAAATTTTTAAAATGACCGAGGAACTTCAGGCTTAGAATCTTTCCCTCTATCTAAATTTTTTCACTAAGAAAGTTATTCCTAATCACCCTGGTATTTTTCCAAAGTTCATTAAAAAGTAAGAGAGGAGTATATTTGTAGCTATTGTAATTATTTATTTAGATAGACATAAAATTTTATAACATACTTTTTAAAACCATAGAATAAATTATAAAAAAAGCGTGAGATTATTGACATATATTAATCAACAAGCGATTTCATTGACCTATATCATTGATTATAAGAAATATATATAAATCAAGTTTACTTGTACACTTTTTGGTGATATTCATGTGTGATTATATTATACAAATACATTAATACCCATGGTACTTAACATTACAAAACTTAAGAATCATTGTTTAGTTAATTTACCTTTTTTAGTCTGTCTCCCAGGTATTTGGCTGTTTTATCACGTATAATTTGTTAGACGCCAAAATTTTAACGACGGGTTTTATTAGCTTCGATTCTTTAATAAAAACTAGATCACCACATAGCATTACTTCATGAATATGTAGTGAAGAAAATACATAATTGACATGCTTTAATCGCTGAATGAGTAGACCACTAACAGTTTCTTCATTTTCAGAGAAACTTATTATCGCAGTTATATTTCCAAAAATATTATAACCATCAAAAACTGTAGAGTTACAAAATTTATTCTTTTCGTGTGTGCATTCATATATTACGCCGTTCAATTTCATTTTTTTGAAGCAATTGATACTTTGAGGTCTGTATCCAGTATTCGCTAAAGCTGTGCTTTCATCCCTTGTTGGTGAACGAGTCTTATATTTTCCCAAGCCTATCATACGGTTTCTTATATCAATGCGATCATTATCGATAGATATCTTTAATGTTTTAACAATGAAATTTCTCGTCTCCTGAGAAATGGTTTCATCATACAATGAAGAAATAATAAATTTACTAATAAGAAACCGCGTCGCAACTTGATCAGCCTGAGCATGCGGACTTGTAATAGTTTTCATGATTCGTCTATTCCAAGACTCAAAAACAAAAGCTTCATGCGCCCATATTGGGCCCCAGTTTCGTACAACTGCTACTAGATGCGTCAGTAAGTGAATGTTGTAAGTCATATTTCTCAAACCGAAGTATTTTTGAAAAAGGCGTACGTATTTTTTCAACAACATCTCACTACGATCTAAATTTTCTAGTGATATACTATCACTGTTTAAGTAATGTATGGCTTCCGACAAATATGCTAGATGACGAACGTATTTCGGTGCTAATATATCTTGTAGGCAAACAGGAGCGTAATCCAGCCAATTTCTCCATTCCGATGCTTTCCATTTAGAATAAGTAGATATCGAACGGGGTTTTCGAGAACGGCACGTTGGAGGTCTAATTTTCAATAAATTTTGATCTATTAACTTTAGATGATCCGGACTTCCAACATAATACGGAGTTTTTGTGCTAGTTATAAGTATTTTAGTGTGTGGTTTAACTACACCTGAAAATACAGCGTGCATGGCTTCAACAACTACACCTTTGTTTATGTTAAACAATGGTAATGCCACTAATGCTGAGATATTTTTAACTCCGTGGACTATTTTTCCTTTATCGTAAGCTTTCATCATATCAATACGGAACTCTGCGTCCGTTCGCAATCTTTTGAAGCATTGCGATAAAGGATATATAAATTTTCCACGACTTAAGCTTTTACCCTTAGAATAGCAGTATAAGCATCCAAACTTTCCATTAAATTGCTTCATGCAAGTGACTGCTGCTCGAGCTGGAGAATCTACACTGCATGTAGTTACCATGAATCTTGATGTTACTTGAGGTGAATTCGGAGGATTCTAGTTTATACCTTCAGTGAAAAGTGCTCGCATTTCAGTCATAAAAGGTCTGAAAAAGTTATTCATGACGGGGTGTTTTGCACCAACAAAAATTGCTGCAAGGAGCATATGCTTTTTTCGTAGATGCGGAGGGAGCTCGTTTATTTCAGCATATATTGGCCATGCGCTGGAATTCTACGACTTGGAAACTTGGCATCCATCGGTATTAATGGTAAAAGAAAAATTATTCCATGTTTCTAAAAAATTTCCTGGACTACTCAAAGATTTATACTCTTCACCATCGTAAATATCTTCGTATCCATTAGGATCCGTCTTCGTTCTCCAAAATCTATATTTTAAATTTTTTTCTATAGTTGGCAATGTAAGTAAATTCTGAATTTGTGCTGAAAGATTAATGTAAAGAAAATAACTCAAATTTTCTTCTACTTCATCATTAGGTCCACAAGCTCCACAATTGCACTGTTCTGAGAGTTTGTTTGTTTCTAAATTTTTTAAACCTAAATATTCAGAACATTGTAAGCAATAATAGTGCTTTTCCAACAAGTTGTCATTGCGACTAAGACATGCCCAAAGCTTTTCTTTTGTAGTTGGAATTGAATTTTTATGATAAATAGATTTTAGCCACTTTAGGTTTCCGAGTGTAGCCTCATATGTTAATCGATATCGAACAGACATAGCCATTGTCGTGAGTATATGGTCTTCTGCAGTAATATTTAGTTTTGGAATAAGCGGAATTTATGCAGTTGGCATGTTCTTAAAACTAAGGTATGAGTTATCATGATCATCATCTTCATCCTCATCCTCATCATCCTCATCCTCATCATCCTCATCTTCATCCTCATCCTCATCCTCATCATCTTCATCCTCATCATCTTCATCCTCATCCTCATCCTCATCATCTTCATCCTCATCCTCATCATCATCATCATCATCATCTTCGTCGTCGTCATCATCTTCATCTTCATTGTGAGCAGCGTTGTCATCATCCCAATCATTGTCTGCTTCGAAATTTTCATTGTGAATATTATTTTCTCTCGAACTACAAGCGATATTATCGGTTCTCTCTTCACTTGCTCCACTTTCCTTTTCAAGATTAACACGGTCGACTATATCATCATCATTACTGCTTGAAGAAGTGTCAATATCCATAAGTACTTTGTCTGTTTGATCAGCATTCTGGAATCATCAAAAAGCATATGAGAAAAAATTGACAAAAAAAAATTTGTTAAAAAATATAGAAAAGCTAGGTGTTAAAAAAATTTTTAAATAATAAAAATTATTGATAGTTTTGCATAAGTTAGTAAAAATGATTATTGTTAATATTAATTTAACTGTAATAAAGAACCTGTCAATAATAGGGTCAATGGTATGTCAATAATCAGCTCTTTGAATTTTTCGTGCTGTCAATACATACATTCGACCTGTTGATTTTGAGTTGATATAATAATTATTAAATTTATTGCTATTTAAGTTAATTAATCTAATTATAAAAAAATGGGTTACTTCAAAAAATCACCGATGATATTTTACAAAGAATGATTGACCGAAAAAATACTGAGAATACTTTGGCTGAAGAAGTTGAAACAAAAGGGTGGTTTAGAAAAAAACTTCCGTTTGAAGATATTTCAGAGGCTGATATACTTGATTTTCCAGAACTGACAGAAAACCAATTAAAAATATTATTCTCCGGCACTTACCAATTCTCTCAAGCAATATCTTATTTAACTGAAGTAATTGATGAAGATGGACATTTGAATTTAAAATTCGTCAAAGAAAAATCGAATATCTTAAAAATTCAAGTACAATCACGCCACATGAACAGAAAAATATATAGGTGTTTCATCGAGTATGTGCCAAACAGCATAGGAGTTTCAGGAATAAAACGTTATTTTTGTGAATGCGCAAATGGTCGCAGAACAGTTGGGTGCTGCTCTCATATCGCAGCAATTATTTATCATTTATCATATGGCCGATACCTTTCAAAAATTCCTAGACCTGCAGAAAAATTGAGTCGTTTATTCAACACAGAAAATATTACTTCTGTAATCCATGTAGATAGTGATGATGATAATTAATTGATTGTTTATTTATTATTTTTGTTTAAAAGATTTAATATTGTTAAATATATGTATAAAATAATTATTCAAGAGCAGAGCAATAAATAATGACTCTAGAAAAAAAAATTAAGTACAAACAAGTTGAAAAAATTGATTAAAAAACAAGTTTAATGATCGTTGCAATCATCTAATATTTTTTAAAGTATGAAAAAAATATATTTTGTAAACTGAGACGAAGGGATAATGTATAAAAAAATTACATGACTGTACTTAAGGAATTTAGGGCAAAAAAAATTTTTTTTTTAATATTTAATTTTTTTTAACTATCGTCTAATATTTTGAAAAATTAAAAAAAAATATATGTTGTAGATTAATATTAGAGTAATACGTGAAAAAAAAAACTAAGGTGTACCATACGTTTTTGGCATAAAAAAAATTTTTTTTTAAATATAATCGCATTTTTACCTATGACCAACTTACCCGATTATCGAGCGAATTTTTCTAGGAATACTAGTTAGTAATATCTTAAAACCCATAAACACTTTTTTTAATATTGTCAAGTAGATTCGGAGAAAAATGGATTTGAAAAAAAAAAACTTTTTTTTTTTACTCAAAAACGCGTGATATTTCCGAGTTGAAACTGGGCTGAGATGTTGTCCACAGTATAAGGTATTTCAGAAAAAAAAATTAGCCCGATTGCTTTGGGGGCATTTTACCCCGGCTTATCTGGCGACGGCCTTTATTGTAATTCTATCGTCATATTGATTCTATCGTCATATATTATTATATTGATTATATCGTCGTATTGAGCAGAAAAAATACTACCATATGAGAAACATTAAATTTCTCTTGTCTTGAAAAATTAGTTTCTCCTCTTAAATCTCAGAGTACTTAAATAAAATGATTAAAAAATTCTGCATCTTAGAGCTACAATCAATTTAAAATCGCACTACTCATAATGCGAAGCATTCGAAAGTTGTTAGTAATCACCGAATTTTTATTGATCATTTCCAGCATCAATCTTTAGTGTTATTTTTATTGTATAGGTTTAAAGTACCGATTTTGAACATCTTAGTACCATTTTTTGGACAGTTAAAATTTCATTGATTGTCTTAAAAATGTCAATGTTATTTAATGTTTACGTAGAAGTTTCAAATTTTATCATTTGCATAAATTAAATTTATGATTTTTGTATTTACTATAATTCCAAAATATTATTATTTAAACATAAAATGTCCAAAAACGACAAACAGAGTTCACAAGGGTAAATTGTCCACGGTACTTCAACCCTAGTCTAATATTACTCGTAAAGTTACAACAATAACAAAAAATATTTATTGATATCGAAACTAAGGAGGTCTTGACATTGAATTTGTCATGTCTATTCATACGAAAAAAGTCCTGATTTATACGCGCCACGTGAACGTAAGAACCTGAAATCCTAATGTGTAAGTGAAGGCCTTACAGTCTCGCGGTAAAAATGAACAGAACTTTTTTTACGTATGAATAGCTTCTTCGGTTAATTTAACTACGAAGAAGTTTTGAAATTATTATTGTGTTTATTTAGATGTCTGCCTGTATCTGCAACGAAAAAGGGAAATCAAATACATTGAGGGAGGCCTAGATGATATAACAATAAACCTAAAGAGCTGGATGAGTGATTTATTCCGGCAGTGTCGGAGTCGTTTAAAAAATCAACAATAAGGATCAGCTTTATTAAGGAACAGATTATTTCAAGTTTAACTTGTTGCAATAATTTTAAAATTATATCAAACAATGACAAAAGTATTAAAAAGTATTATAAAAGTAATGTTTAAATTAGAAAAGGTTTAAAAGTTTAAAAGTAGTTGAATAATTTAAATTTTAATAATAAAAATGTTGATGATTATTATTACTATAAATATTCTTTTCTTATATCACAACAAATAATATAAGTAAATTTTTTTAATATATGTTTTACCGCTTTCTTAAATAAAGCAGTAAGTAAATTTAAAAAAGTTAAAAAAATTTGATGTAACGAATCTAAAAATATTGATCAAGTTATTTTCGTCGTAGTTTTATTTCTTACAAACGAAGTACGTTCCGTGGCTTTACCGTATCTCCACTGTTTATATCGATTAATTACCGTTTATTTATTGTTTTTTTCACCGCTTACACACTGTTTTTTAACTGTTTATAAACCGTTTTTGAAGCGTTTTTAAACCATTAAACCACCGTTTTTTAACCGTCAAACCACCGCTTTAACACCGTTTATGAACCGTGTGTTCTTCGTTTAGTCACCGTTAACCAATGGAACAAATAAACCGTTTATGAAATGTTAACAATCCGGTGATAAACGGTGGATAAACGGCGAACAAACGGTAGCCAAACTGAACAAAAACCGTTTGCCCAAGGTCGCAAGGGTTGTCAGAAATAGTTTACTTTGCTCATACATGAGGCACCATCTATTAGACGTTTAAAGTAATTACTAGGCCTCTAGAGTAGTCTCTTACATTGTGACATACTCACTCTTGACTATAGCTCTGTACCGATCACACGTACATCTAGAAGTTCTGTGTACAAGACATAATAAAGCTGCAACTACATATAGACGTATATATAATCAAAGTGTTATATTATTACTAGAATAGCCATCCTTCCTATTTTCCACAAATTATTATAATAGTCCTTCAAGTATTATGAAATACGTCCAGGATTATGTACAACAGTTCAGTTTACTTGTTCTTGTTCAGTGTTGAATCCAGCGTTTCGAGTCCACGTTGTAATTTTGTATAATATTTTGATTAACAAAATAATATGCGAGAATTCAACGCTTTACGATTATTTTTTTTGTAATGCTGTTATTACATAATGTGATTGCCGATGTATGAATGCGAGTGTGAGAAATAAAATTGAGGTGACAACGTTTTAAATTTAGTTTAAAATTAAGAGAAACGTTAAGTTACGACGTTTTAATAATTTTGTTAAGATTTAATATCGACCTCCGACGTATATTTTGTTAAATAAATTGTTATTTTTTTCTGTTAAATTCTTCTGAATTTATTTCGAGTAATTTTAAGAATTATCCTATTTTTTAACGACGAGTATTTCAGCATGGCCCGCCACCTTGAGGAAGAGGTAAGAACTAGCCGAAGTCGCAGTAGCAATTAATTGGAGATCATTCTCCTGGCGCCCTTTTTTTAATAATAATTCTTTTTTTTAGTAAGCCAAAAATTTACAATATAAACGGTGAGCCTGGCTTGGTAAATCCCCGGGTCAGGCAAAACCCCGTTATAATATCTATCGACAACTTATCAATTTTCTATTAATCAGTAATTAATTTAAACATATCAAAAAGTGTGTAATTTTACATTATTAAGAAGTATTTATCAATAAATCGTTAAGAGTAATAATTTACTTTTGTATGTTTAAAATCAACAATTTAATTGAAATATCCTCGCTCCAGTAAATTGTAGCTAAGAATTAAGCATTGTCCCTCGAGCCGGATTAATAAAATCCATTTAACAAATCTACAACAATTACAAAAGTTTACAAACATTATCAACAGAAAGTGTCAAAAAGTGTAAAGTGAAGTATAAAGTGTTATATCATCGCCTGAGACGTTCATTGAAAATATCAGAGTCAAAATTCTTCATTTTCTATCAACAACGATAGGATCTACAATCATCAATCCATCTTCAATCAACAAACTATCAATCTATCCATCTTCAGACAAGGCCAACGACTTCCAACAATCAAGGTAAGACATTAAGTTATCACCAATTCTATCAATTTCCAACATTTCCTATAAATGCTACATCGCACTCCAGTTAAATCTAAAAACGACAATATGATACCAAAAGCCAACGATCTTCCTACCTTGAAACATCAACGCGGAACTATTAAAAGTAGAATCACGCGCGTAAGTAATTTTTTGAATACGGTTAACGATACTACAGATATTCAACAAATTAAAACTAGAGAAGAAGCTCTCACTGCAACGTTTAAAGAAATATACGATATACATGATGAAATATTAGAAGTTGACCCTAATGAAACTGAAACCCATAACAATGAATTAGTTGAAATCGAAGAATACTACTACACGGCACTTGCAACAGCTCGTAAATTTATTACTGAACGGGAAAAACCCGTTACTATTGGAAACAATCAACAAATTATAACTACGCTGAATTCAAGTCAAGGCATAATCACGAAATCGCACATACGTCTACCGGAAATTTCCATTCCCGAATTTGATAGAAGTATTGAAAAATGGCAATCATTTCAAAGTATTTTTATGTCACGAATAGGAAATAATGGTGCAGTAGATCCAGTAGATAAAATCACTTATTTACAAGGCTGTTTAACGGGTAAAGCTGCTCGCGTCATCGAAGCAATTGATACAAGTGAAACAAATTTTGAAGTAGCTTGGGATCTTTTACAAAAAAAATACGACAATACACGTAAAGCGATTCTGAAACATTGGTCGATATTACACGATTATCCGCGCTTAGCAAAAGATACACCAGAAGCATTGAATGATTTAACCGATACATTTAGACAACACTTGCGATCCTTTAAATCATTAGATGAACCAATCTAACAGTGCAACGGATGTATTTTATATATCCTACTATCTAAAATTAATCCTTATACTAAAATTCAATGGGAGAGTACTTTACCAAACAACAAAATGCCGAATTACATTTCCCTAATTGAATTTTTGGAAAAACGCGGTAATTGCTCAGATTATTCTGCGGAATCAAAATAAAAGAATCAAAATCAGCATCAATCGAAATTCCTTTTGACTAAAAATAAAAATAAAAATAAGGGTAATCGTAATAACAATAACAATAATAATAAAAATTATAATAATAAATCTAACACTCATTTCATGGCAACGTTGTTAATGATAATCACGATGATAAAAATGTCAATGAGCACTCACGAGAATCAACCGCTTCTACATCTAACTTCGTATCTACACCGCATCAACAAAGTGCATATCCGTGTCCAGTATGTCACGAATTTCATAGTATATATAAATGTAATTCATTTATAGCGAAAACTACTGAACAAAGAAATCAATTAGTAAAAACATTAGGTTTATGTTACAATTGTTTAGGAAAAGGTCATACATATCACGATTGCAGGGGAAGTAATTGTCGAGTTTGTCACCTTAAACATCACACTTATCTTCATGTACATCAAGAATCTACAGAACCTAAGAATCAATGACTAAAAGCAGGTATAACAAAATCCCTCACCATCGATACCCCAACTAACGACATCATCCCAACGGCTTCTTTCTATATACTCGACAAAAATAGAATTAAAATATTTTGTCGTGCAATAATTGACACAGGTTCTTCGACAAATTTTATCTCAAATGATCTTGCATCGTCATTAAATTTACCTAAGAAGAAGTGTCACGTACCTATTGGTGCATTAAACGATCTATCTACGGTAGCTAATCAATGAATTACTACGACTATCTATTCAACTAACAACAAATATCAAAAAACTATCAATTTTCTGATTGTACCTACAATCACATCAACTCCTGATCAACAAATCAATCGTCAAAATATCAAAATTCCGCTGAATATCAATTTAGCAGATCCAGAATTTCATAAACCCGCATCAGTACAACTATTACTCGGTGCAGGTATATCTTTATCATTATTATGCGTCGGTCAAATAAGGATATGTCAATCTCCTCAACCAGATCTACACCTGGAAAAGACCCTAGCCGGTTGGATAGTAAGGAGGAACATTACCGGAATTATTCAACAATTCTTCAAAATGTAATTTGGTTCAAATTCAAAAAGATATCAATAGATTCTGGGAAATCGAAGAAATCAACAACAACAAACATTTATCTAAGGGAGAGGAAGCCTGTGAAGAACACTACAAAAAACATGTCACTCGTAATGCAGAGGGTAGATATGTCGTGGCTTTACCATTTAATCAAAATAAATAGCAGATAGGTTCTTCGCGGAAAATGGCTTTAAAAAGATTAATCGCATTGGAAAATCGATTAAATAAGGATCCCGATCTTTTTCAACAATACAAGGCAGTCATGGATGAATACATCGAATTAGGTCATATGGTAAAAATCGAAGGCGAGCCTGAAAATGGTTTCTTTTTACCGCATCATGCTGTTATCAAAACTTCAAGTCACACAACGAAAGTAAGAGTAGTATTTGATGGTTCTGCGGCATCGAGTACCGGAGTTTCACTCAACGATGCACTGGAAGTAGGGCCTGTAATATAGGACGATCTTTTGTCATTTGTTCTCTGGTTTCGTATAGCTAAATATTTAGTTACCTGAGACATTGAAAAAATGTTTCGGCAGGTAGTAGTAAGAGTCGACGATCGAAAATATTTACGTATAACGACAACAGATACATTTGGACTCGGGCCCGCGTCATTTCTTGCTATAAGATCTGTTCATCAACTGTGTGAAGATACAAAACTTCAATATCCGAGAGCAGCTGCCAGTTTAAAAAGACGTCTATATGTAGATGATTATATAGACGGAGATGACACTATTGAAGGAGCAGTCAAACTAAGAGACGAAGTTATTACCCTTCTAAAATGCGGTGGGTTCAACCTCAGACAATGCGCCTCAAACTCACCCGAGGTACTACAAGGATTACCTGACTGTAGTATAAACAAACAATTACAAGATAAAAACGACACGACACTCAAGACTTTAGGCATGTATTCGGATTCTAAACAAGACAAAATAATATATACGGTAAAACCAATCTTCAGACTATCTTCAGCGACAAAACGATTTATTTTTTTCTAAAATTTCGAAAATATTTGACCCGTTAGGTCTATTAAATCCGGTTATAGTTACAATAAAAATATTGATGCAAGAAATTTGGAAACTAAAACTGGATTGGGATGAATCAGTACCATTAGAGATTCAATCAAAATGGGATTCATTTGTCAATCAACTATCATCATTAAATTAAATATCATTTGACAGAATGGTACTTCAAGAAAATGCAAAGAATATACAACTACATGGTTTTTGCGATGCAAGTGAAAAGGCTTATGGAGCTTGTATATACTTAAGATCGACTGATATAAATGGAAAGGTAAAAATAGCTCTGCTCTGTGCAAAATCAAGAGTTGCACCTATCAAAACTATACAAACTATTCCGAAATTAGAGTTATGTGCAGCCTTATTATTAGTCGATTTATTTTCAAAAATTGAATCATCTATCGACATTCCAATACAAGAGACAATATTTTGGACGGATTTCATGATAACGCTTTATTGGATTCGTAAATCTCCTCATCTACTTAAAACATTCGTCGCGAATCGAGTATCAGACATTCAATCAAAAACTCATCCAGAAATATGGAGACATGTACGCACGCACGACAATCCAGCTGATCTATTATCTCGGGGTATATCACCCGAAACTCTTGTCAAAAAAACTATTTGGAAAAAAGGACCCAAATGGTTAGAAGAGAGAGAGGACAAATGGCCTGAGCAACCGTCAGCCTTAGCTATTGAAGCAATTGATATACCTGAAGTGAGAAAACTTACCTGCCTAATGACCAACACTATAGGAAACGACATCCTCGAACGATTTTCGTCTTACTACAAATTACAACGCATTATCGCATTATGCTTACGTTTTAAAACACAAAATAAAAATAAAAATACAATTACCATTGCAGAGTTGAGAAATGCTTCAATCTCAATTATCAAATCAGTACAACATCAAGCTTTTTACAAGGAAATCACAAGTATTCAAAACAAATTACCATTATCTGCTAAGAGTAATATTTTGTGTCTACAACCAGTTTTAGATGATAATCGGATTCTCCGAGTTGGGGGTAGAATCCAGCATTCAAGTTTATCGTATAATCAAAAACATCCGATTTTATTACCAAAATCACATAAAATAACGGATTTAATAATTCAACGTGAACATATAAATGGGTTGCATAGCGGTGTACAATCAACTTTAAATAATCTTCACTTAAATTATTGGCCAATAGATGGTAAAAATCAAACACGTAAAATTATACGTCAATGTGTACGCTGCGCCAGGGTTAATCCTGTACCGGTCAATTATATTATGGGAAATTTACCTAAAGAAAGGATCACAATGAGCCGACCATTCATCAACACGGGTGTAGATTATTGCGGACCATTTTTCATAAAAGAAAAGAAATTTCGCAATAAAAACAAGATTAAAATTTGGATATCAATATTTGTCTGTCTTGCTACAAAGGCTGTGCATATTGAGATTGTTACAGACCTCACAACGGAAGGTTTCATCGGGGCTTTACGTAGATTTGTCGCGAGAAGAGGATATTGTGCTTCCATTCATTCGGATAATGGCACAAATTTCGTAGAAGCTAATAATGAGTTAAAAAAACTTTCAGAATTATTAAAATCTGAGAAACATAACGATCAAGTTACCAAGTATCTCGCTGCTAAAAATGTCGAATAGCATTTTATACCTCCTCGATCACCTCACGTCGGAGGAATTTGGAAAGCAGCCGTCAAGTCATTTAAATATCATTTAACGAGAGTAATGGGCAAAGAGTTATATTATACCTTTGAACAATTTAATACATTAATCATCGAAATTTAAGCTATACTTAATTCGCGACCATTAACATCAATTTCTTCTGATCCTAACGATCCCACCCCTCTTAGTCCTTCTCATTACCTTATTGGTGATTCTCTTATGAGTCTTCCACAGACAGATTTCTTAGATGTACTAAGTAATCGTTTGTCTAGCTGGGAACAAATTCAAAAAATTAAACAGGAATTCTGGGCCAGGTGGCATAAGGAATATCTTCATTAACCTAACGTCCGTACAAAGTGGAATGTGGGAGAACATCCAATCAAAGAAGGATCACTCGTAATCATTCGAGATGATAATGCACCTCCTCTTATGTGGTGTCTAGGTAGAGTTTTAGAAGCATATAAAAGTGGTGATGGCATAATAAGAACAGTACGCGTCAAAACAGCCAATAGTGAATATGTGCGTAATGTAAAACAACTAGCGCCATTACCTATAAATACAGACATTGATAATTAATGACATTAAAGAAAACTAGTAGATATAAAAAATTTGTGTTTAGTATAATTAAATCATATTTCAGCATTTTATATTTTGTTTATAAATAAGTTGATCGCTAACCCTCTCAAAGGGGGGGGGGGGTGTTTCGTCTAGCAGTAAAAATAATTTGTTAATTTTTAAACATATTTTATTTATAAGAACATTTGTTAACTAAAACTTTTATTATTAGAAAAACTTTAGCATTAGAAAATAATTTTAGGCCGTTTATGGTCATAAGCCTATTTTCTTTTCTTTAAGCTATTGAATATTCTTTTAAATAGTTTTCTCTTTAGAATTTGCTGTACTTCATTTAAAGCTAAACCTTTCAGTCTAAAATTTTAAATACTATCGTAAATTTATGGATTGAGTATCCTTGAGTTTATTTTTTATTATCTTTTTATTGCATCTGACGACGAATATTTTTTCTAATCTGTGAGAAAATTTTTCTGTCAACTATGTGCATAACAGCTGTTCTTTAACTTACTCTCTCTACCTTCAAATTATTTCTTTACGCTTACAATTTTCATCTACCAATAATTTTGCACAAATAACGTTACCACACCTATCGACCCTTTCCTCATTGCCTCAAACTGTAACCTCTGACTGTATCACTTCAAAAAAAATTCTTCAGTCAGTCATCTACTCATAAGACAATTGCATCTACCTATTCATCGACTATATATCGACAATCTGTCTATACATCGACTATCTATCGACAATCTATATATCTATCGACAACTTATCAATTTTCTATTAATCAGTAATTAATTTAAACATATCAAAAAGTGTGTAATTTTACATTATTAAGAAGTATTTATCAATAAATCGTTAAGAGTAAAAATTTACTTTTGTGTGTTTAAAATCAACAATTTAATTGAAATATCCTCGCTCCAGTAAATTGTAGCTAGGAATTAAATAGTGCTATTGGAACAGTTAAATCAGTCTCCAAGTCGATTGATGGGAGTGAAATACAAGCTATCAATATAGACTTTGGTGCAGATATCGAATACGCTATTGAGAAGATTAAAGTCGAATTTCAATTATTTGAAAGAGCTTTCGTTGTAAGAGAACAATTCCCATTATGCTTGAGTTATGCAGTGACTATTCATAAGAGTCAAGGCTTAAGTCTAAAAAATACTATCATTGAAGCGGGGAACACCATTTTTAATGTTGGTCAAATTTATGTAGCTCTATCTCGTGTAACAGAGTTACGTGGATTACATTTAATCAATTTTGGTCCTCATTCCATTAAAGCAAGCTCTTCAGCAATTAAAGAGTATAATCGTTTAAGAAAAATTTATAAGTCTGACTTACCTACCATACCAATTCCTGATACACGGTGGCAAAAAGTATGGGACATGATTTGGGCAGTTGAAGAACATTCTACTCAAATTGAACCCAAAAATGCAAAAAAAGCTTCTCTTAGTTTATTAGAATTTCGAGGTATCGAAAACTGTGATAACGTTTCCGATGGTCTTAATTCAATTATTCGATGTATGTTTAATAATACAATAAATAATAGTTTAAAAAAACTAAAAACACGCTTTTTATAGAAAACCAAACTAAAAAATAGAAAATAAATTTTAATAAATTTAAATTAAGAATAGTGTTAAAAATTTCAATAAATATAAATTAATAATAGTGTAAATAAAAAAATGTATTTTATTTTAAAAAAAGCGTCGGGTGCTTTTTAAGATATCAAAATGATAATCACTCTACTCATATCAGTCAATAAAATTTTGATAACTATTGACACCATGCACCCCACGCTTTTTTTAAAATAAAATACATTTTTTTATTTACACTATTATTAATTTATATTTATTGAAATTTTTAACACTATTCTTAATTTAAATTTATTAAAATTTATTTTCTATTTTTTATTTTGGTTTTCTATAAAAAGCGTGTTTAGTTTTTTTAAACTATTATTTATTTTTTACTTTTTAGTTTGGTTTATTTATAAAAGCGTGATTTTTTAGTTTTTTTAAACTATTATTTGTTGATTATCAAAAATATTCAGGCGCGCAAATTACCCACGGAGAGTTACATACTGACATACAAGTGAAGCTAATATAAAGCGTGTAAAAAACCTACGGAGGAAAACACCTGGTTTCGAAATATAACTTCGGGATGGTCATCAGAGGATTCCGGGTTGATGTACGGGTTTATCTGTGCCATTCTTGATGAAAACCTACGGAGGAAAACACCTGGTTTCGAAGTATAACTTCGGGATGGTCATCAGAGGATTCCGGGTTGACGTACGGGTTTATCTGTGCCATTCCCGATGAAAACCTACGGAGGAAAACACCTGGTTTCGAGATATAACTTCGGGATGGTCATCAGAGGATTCCGGGTTGATGTACGGGTTTATCTGTGCCATTCCCGATGAAAACCTACGGAGGAAAACACCTGGTTTCGAAATATAACTTCGGGATGGTCATCAGAGGATTCCGGGTTGATGTACGGGTTTATCTGTGCCATTCCCGATGAAAACCTACGGAGGAAAACACCTGGTTTCGAGATATAACTTCGGGATGGTCATCAGAGGATTCCGGGTTGATGTACGAGTTTATCTGTGCCGTTCCCGATGAAAACCTACGGAGGAAAACACCTGGTTTCGAGATATAACTTCGGGATGGTCATCAGAGGATTCCGGGTTGATGTACGGGTTTATCTGTGCCATTCCCGATGAAAACCTACGGAAGAAAACACCTGGTTTCGAAATATAACTTCGGGATGGTCATCAGAGGATTCCGGGTTGATGTACGGGTTTATCTGTGCCATTCCCGATGAAAACCTACGGAGGAAAACACCTGGTTTCGAAATATAACTTCGGGATGGTCATCAGAGGATTCCGGGTTGATGTACGGGTTTATCTGTGCCATTCCCGATGAAAACCTACGGAGGAAAACACCTGGTTTCGAGATATAACTTCGGGATGGTCATCAGAGGATTCCGGGTTGATGTACGGGTTTATCTGTGCCATTCCCGATGAAAACCTACGGAGGAAAACACCTGGTTTCGAGATATAACTTCGGGATGGTCATCAGAGGATTCCGGGTTGATGTACGGGTTTATCTGTGCCATTCCCGATGAAAACCTACGGAAGAAAACACCTGGTTTCGAGATATAACTTCGGGATGGTCATCAGAGGATTCCGGGTTGATGTACGGGTTTATCTGTGCCATTCCCGATGAAAACCTACGGAGGAAAACACCTGGTTTCGAGATATAACTTCGGGATGGTCATCAGAGGATTCCGGGTTGATGTACGGATTTATCTGTGCCATTCCCGATGAAAACCTACGGAGGAAAACACCTGGTTTCGAGATATAACTTCGGGATGGTCATCAGAGGATTCCGGGTTGATGTACGGGTTTATCTGTGCCATTCCCGATGAAAACCTACGGAGGAAAACACCTGGTTTCGAAATATAACTTCGGGATGGTCATCAGAGGATTCCGGGTTGATGTACGGGTTTATCTGTGCCATTCCCGATGAAAACCTACGGAGGAAAACACCTGGTTTCGAGATATAACTTCGGGATGGTCATCAGAGGATGACTAGGAAGGTCATCACCTGGGTTCTAGGTTGATAATAATCAAAATTTAAATAATATCATTATGGTAGTCTCTTTATGCGAAGGAGAGTTACATACTGACAAACTGACAAACTGACAAACTGACAAACTGACAAACTGACAAACTGACATACAAGTGAAGCTAATAAAAAGCGTGTAAAAAGCGTGTAATAATAATTAGACCATTATTAATCAATCATGGCCTAAAGAATCACTACTCCGTCAACAATAAACTTAGTAATTTATTTAGCAAATACAATAATCGCGAATTATTTTTAAAGTCCAGTGACATTAAAGAGTCATTAATAGAGCAGCCTTGTTCTGTCTCAAATAATGATCCTGTATCAGTATTTCTTAAAATTTGTGAAGATAATTGAGATATTAGAAATTTAGTGCAATTTAAATTAGAAATTAATGATCGATGCAAAACGTGCAGTTATTCCAATTCCTATAGTGTATTAGAAAATGTATTACAAATTTCAATACATGATGAGAAAAAAACATTTGAACTACAAGAATTGATTGATTCATCATTTGGATATTGGTTTACTAGTTTTGAATTATGTAAAAATTGTAAGGAAGCCAAAGATACGCTAACAAAAATTTCATTAAATTCTTTGCAACAGAAATTAGTTGTAAAATTAGTTTTGTCCATAAGAGGAAAAAATAAATTGACAAACAGGAAAAAAGGATTTATAAAATCGGTACCCAAAGCAAAAATATCATTATGTAATACAAATTATGCTGTTGTAAGTGCTATATTTAACTATTCAAAAGATTGTAATTCTGAAAATTAACATGTTGCGATGATTAAACATAATTTATCTTGGATCCAAATAGATGATGAGACTGTACAATCAGTAAGATTACCTGCGAATTCTAAAAGTGCTTACGTATTTTTCTTACAAAAGAAGTAAATTGAAACTTGAATGAAATAGCTACTACTAATGACTTATTCTAAATTTAAAAAAAGTACTTAAACGAACTCAAACAAAAAAACTAAAATTTAAATAATTATAATACTAAGTAAAAAAAAATTCCATACTATAGATTGTAATTTTTTTTGCATGGTTTTGACTATTTTAACCTCTATTACTAATTGAATGATTACTCTATCTTAAACTAAACAAAAAATTAAATGAAATTACTACTAATAACTTATTCTAAATTTAAAAAAAAAAAGTGTGTGTGTACTTATGTACGCACGTTAGAAGTTATACTTCTTTGACGTAACAAGATAAAAATCTTTCTAAATATTTTATCTATTGCGTTATCCTACGTTTGTAGAAAAAACGACACTAATAATAGAAAAAAAGGTATTTAATACATTGAAAGTTTTATTATAACGCATTATCTAGTTAAATAAAGTTTATTTAAATATCATAAAAAAATTATTTTTACATAATTAAAAAAATCTGGAAGTCGGTTGACCATGCAGGCCAACCCTAGAACTTCCTGCTAAGTTTGCATTTCAAGCACCTTAAAATGTTTTTTTTGATTAATATTTGAGCTTTTCAAGCTGAAAGCGTAGTTTTTCACATTTTGAGCTCCTCGAGCTCCAAATGTATTTATTAAACAACTGTAACTTTTGAATGCGTCGTTCGATTTTATTTTTTGAAAAAGCATTCGGTGCAGTTTTTAAAGTACCAAAAGAAAATGTACAAGTTTTTATTTATCGGTTGAAGAAACTAGAAAAAATCTTAAAAAAATACCGAAAAAAAAAAATTTTGTGAATTTCTAAACAACTATAACTTTTAAATGCGTCGTTCGATTTTTTTATTTTGAAAAAAGCATTAGACGCAGTTTTTAAGCAAAAAAATGTATACATGGTTTCATTATGATTTTTTCGTACGCATTAAAGTTATTTTTAAAAAACATAAAAATTCAAATTTTTTTTTTAATTCTTCGGAATGGCTTGATGAATTAACTCTTAAATCTAATCAAATCTATGTTTTGATAGACCCTCTCGAATGACGTGTCGTAGAACTCAATTGGTTGATTCGTTTTTGAGAAACCGTACGACAAAAATTTATTGACACACACACGGCCGGACACCTCGGTGGGAATAATCAGAATGGCTTTCTGAGAACTTAAAACGTAGACATCCGATGAAAATTTGACTTTTAAAAGACAGACCGAAGTCAATAACTTCCTATTACTAAAAATTTTCAATTTTCTTAGCGGGAAGTTAAAAATATATATTTATATGAAACTAGCTGACCCGGCAAACGTTGTTTTGCAATATTAATAATTTCCTAGTAATTTCTAGTGTAGACAAAAAATAGCTTACTTATTGTAAGTATGTATGTATGTTAGAATGTGTATATTGTATGTATGTAAGAATGTGGTATATGCGTGAAATAAGCATGGAGCGCTGTGAACGATGAGGGAATATAAAAATAACAAAAGGCAAACATTATTTTTAAGTTATTATAATTTATTCCTTAAAATTATATATCATTAATTAAACAATTACGACAGTAACACTATTAAACAATATTAATCTCTTAATGCTATAGCGTGAACAATATTTTTTGTTAGTCCATCTTTAGCTAACACAAACAAACTGGATGGTTTACCCACTCGAGAGCATGCCACGTATAATTGTCCGTGTGAAAAACATGGTGTTCTCAAATCTAATCCACAAACAGACATCGTTTGACCTTGGGATTTGTTGATAGTCATTGCAAATGCCAATCTAATCGGAAACTGAATACGTTTGAATTGAATTGGCACATCTGTAGGTATAATAGGAATCCGTGGTATGAGTATATTTCCACCTCTGAACTTGCCATTTAAAATCCTGGCTTCGATCACGTTTTTCATTAATTTTTGAATGACTAATCACGTACCGTTGCACAGCCGGGGCGGGTTCAAATTACGAAGCAAGATAATTGGAGATCCAACCTTTAATTGTAAATTATGCGGTGGCATGCCTGGCAAATCCAGTGAGTTCAAAAACTCTGTGGGAAAATTTACTGCTTCGCTGTCATCGCAAACTGTATCAATAGATTTATATGATACCAAGTTCCCTGGCAACAACATTTGTATCTTCAGATTTAAATTGTCAACGTCTACATTTTTTGCCGCTAAAATCGCTCTTTCTGCAAGCTACTCATGATTTATGTACTGTGTGTGTACATCGGGAAATATTTGTTCAATGAGAGTATCTTGCGAATCAGCGATTGTGCAGAAATCGGTCGGTAATTTTACGTATCCAGTTTCATCTATAGCAACTTTTCCATCACCGATATCTAAGAGTTGTTTTGAAAATGTTTCAGCGGATGGATCTTGAAGCATTTGAACGCGCATATTTATTTTTAGCTGTAATTTTTCAACATTACGCCACAATGGTGATGATTTTAAGCAAGCGTTGATCTCATCAGTGTATGTTGAACGTGGAATGACTGGAAGTGTTTGTCTGAAATCACCTGAAAGGACCAACAGAGTTCCGCCAAATAGTTTGTCACTGTTTTTAATATCTTTCAATGTCCTGTTCAACGCCTCAAGTGAATGTTTGTGTGCCATAGTACATACATCCCAAATAATAATTTTACACCGTTTCAGCACAGTGGCCATGGACGATTGTTTCTTAATGTTGCATACTGCGTCAGGGTTATTCTGAATATTTAGTGGCAGCTTAAATACTGAATGAGCTGTTCTACCTCCATCCAATAAAGTTGCTGCAATGCCCGATGATGCAACGGCCAATGCGATGCCATTATTTGATCGTATTTCAGCAAGAATTAGCGAAATAACGAATGTTTTGCCAGTTCCACCCGGTGCATCCAAAAAGAAGAATCCACCTTGTCCAGCTGAAACTGCGAGCATAATGCGATCATAAATGGTTCTTTGTTCCTCATTCATTAGTGGGATATTGCGGGCAACAATCGCTGCCATTTCTACAGTACTGTACTGCAGTTCACGATTCATTTCAGTATTCATTAAATCAGATGCAGTTCGATTTGGCGAATTCATACCGAAATTACTAAGTGGTAAGTTGGCAATGACAATGCAAAGATCCCAATAGCAATCAATGCTTCATTGTACATTTCGTCGCTGAATGTTATGGTTAGATCGTGGCACCGTATACGATGTTGATGCAATATATCATCAGTCATTGAATCTTTGTGATTTTCCCATAATATCTGTGCTCGGGCTGGGAAACATGTAGTCAACACTATAGCGAATAGTAGACGAATTTGTATTGCTGTACAGTTCAATGCAGCTTCAGCAAGCATGCATTCCCACTGGTTGTCGTCTTCCAGCAAGCCGAGTGCAAGGCATGCATCTTTATACGTTGGATATTGTTGCCCATTCACTTTACGTATATCTTGAAATGATAATGGGCCAGTAACATTAACCAACAACAGTCGAAGATAAAAGCACTCCGTGTGTCTTGGATTGACTGTAAATAATCGCCCCAAGGCGTTTGATTTAAATAAATTGAGACATGCAGCAACTGGTGAGCCTTGCTTGCGGGGCATCCATGTTTTTGTTTGAGTCCATGTGAAATAGCGTGGTACTTGTGAATAGAGTAAAGTACGTGCAAAGGCACCAAAATCATCCGCACGATTACACAATTCAAAAAATGCAGTGAGTGTAGTTTTAGGTGGATTTATTGCACGATCAATCGCTGTCTCGTTCGTGAAAAATACACGCTGACCGTTTTCAAGATGGATGGCTAACTGAACAACTGCTGGATCCCGTTCATGAATTGGAAAACCAAAGATACGCCAAGCAGCTTCATTGGAGCTGATGTACCGACCAATTTGGTAGAGCGTTATTTCATCGTTTTTATTCACTGGAGGAGCATTCACATTAGTATTTTCCACTCTAAATACAGCCGTTATTTCATCGTTTTTATTCACTGGAGGAGCATTCACATTAGTATTTTCCACTCTAAATACAGCCATATCACTGCCTTTATGGACATACTTGCAAATGTATTTGATGCTCTTCACAGAACTGCAGAACTCAACATTAATATGAGCATTATATGTCTTGCTCAGCAGAGGCGAATATGGCACCACCCAACGATTGTCAATATCAATGTCTGTGTTGATGATATTTTTAATAAATGATTGTCCGCCATTTTTAGGATTTCTTCGACGATATATTGGGTATCCGTCGACATTTGTGACCGTATCATTGGTAAAATCTTTAGGGAAATTTTTAGTACATTTTCCATCAGCCATGCAAGGCGATGAACTATTAAGAGTACCACATGGACCATGAATCATGTTTGTTGTAACAATATCAAACAGCAGTTGGTCAGTGGATGGATCTGGAATTTTCGCAGAAATGATACTATCGATTTCTTCAGGACGGATTTTGTCGATGAACCAAGCCAAAATGTGTGCATGAGGTAATCCTCGCTTTTGCCACTCAACCGAATACATCCAGCAACGTGTGGGACCAAATACATGTGATTTAGTAATGAAACTTATTAAAGACTTCAACTTTTGTCTGAACACACGTGCTGTAATGTCATGGCGATGTATTGAATTTTGGCCAGGCAGTAACAAAGATGTAATCTCTGGCCATTTTGGATTACATGTGAACGTGATAAATAAACATGGTCGTCCATATTCGCGCACGATAGTCAGAGCATCTTGTATATATTCTTGCATATGACGTGGACTGCCTACGTACGATGATGGTAAAATGACATGGTTACCAATTTCGGCGACGTCGGCGTTGTTGTTGATAGCGTCTCGCAAATGAATGTACTCTTCCGCGCGCAGCTTTTGTTGATTATATCGTAAGTATCGTAGTCGTTCGCTCTCAATCTTCGCGTACATGTCGACCATGAATTGTTGACAAAGCTCACGACATCGTAATATGACGTTGTCCAGGCCAGGTCTAATCATTAATCGGTACGCATAATAATCCTTTGAGCTAACGTTCTTGTTTGTTTCAGCTCCTGTAATATTTGTTCATAAAAATTAATTTAAATTTATTACGTTCAATAATTTAATTGTTTTGTTAAATGATTAATGATCAAAATAATAATCAATGAAGTACCTGATACGGGATCTCGTTGTTTTATGTTTATGCAATATCTGTCTTGTCCCTTCCAGAATATTAGCGGATATTGGAGAGCGTCACATGAACGATGTGTGTCAGCAATGAACTGAAGATTATTATTTCTTCTACGAATCACAATTTCTCGTGCAGCTGTACAATCGCCAACCATAATTCCAGCAACATCATCAACAATGGGTGCATTGAATCTACGAATATGCTCTCCAGCTGGTGTTTTATCAGGATTAATGACGATAGCGTGATTATCGCTTTGTAATTGGTGCATATGTGATTTGAATATTTTCAACAACTCGTTGTGCTCGTTCAAAAGAGCATCTAGCTCGCTGACAATGCGCCTGGCATAAAGTGAATCAAGGTTATTATAATCACAACGTGCATTCACGCGATTGGCAAGTGCGCTTCCGGAATCCTCGCCGCCCATAAAGTAGATTTGTAAGAATTTATGTGGTTCGTTTGGCATTGGCAGCAGTGAGCCCATTTTATGATAAACTTGGCCTCTGATTTTGAATGTAGAATTGAATTGTTGACCATTTGCATTAGTATTTCGAACTATTTCTGTTGCTCCGAACGATGTCATTTGAAAGCATGAATTGAATCTTCGAATTGACTTCAGGAACACGTTAGAATCTGGATCCGTGCCGATAAGTAAGCCGTTCAATGGTTCAGGTGGTGTTTCAATTTCAGGTAGTTGCACTTTTTCTGACGCGCAACACATCCCAGCTGGCTCATTTTTGAATTTCAGAGCATGACAATGCGGACATTCCTTGACCATAGCACCAATTACCACTTTTGAATGAGCATAATATTCAATATCGGGCTCATACTGGAATACTAGACGCAGGAATGAATCAGATATAAATGCTCGATGTACCTGTTGTCGTTGTTGGTCATTTGTTCTTCGTCTATTGACTGTTAAACGGCGTGATTGTCGTTGTTCTAATCTTCTGACTTCATTGCGTTCAGCTCGTGTATCCTCTGGCTCTTCTTGATGCAATTGCGCCATTCTGACACGTGCATCAGTATTTTGTTGCTGGATTTGTTCTTCTGTTCTTTCGGATCTGCTATTTCGCAAGTTTCGAGCTTTACTTGTACTGCGGCTCAAATCAGCCCCTTTGCGTTTTCTTGGCATTGCTCACTGTACAAAACATACATAAATAGAATTAATGAAATTATTTAATGATGAAAAATGTTAAAAGTATAATTAGGGCCAGGATTTTTGCCGCAGTTTTGAAATGATTAGTTTTAATTTATGAAATTATAACAAAAATATGTTTTATGGCAAAATTTTTCAAACAAAAGTAAAAAATTAAATTTTATGAAAACATTGTCTCTTATAATTTTTTCATACAACCAATATTTCCATTGACATTTCAAAATAAAGATTCATAATGATTGATTTTTTGGAAACTATGAAAATCTTAATTGTTCAATTACATTTTTTTAATAAAATTAAATTAAAATTACATTATTATAAGATCAACAACATTTTCGATATAAATAAAAAAAAGTATACTTACAACACAAAATCCGTTGTTATTGGAAGCTTGTGTCACGTGTTGAGTACTTTTGAGGTTATAAAATCACTTGATTAACTAATCGTGCAAAATACACTCAAAATTGATAATTTAATTATTATTGATAAAATAGGAATGATTAAAAGATAATATGAGAGTTACACTGAGATAGCAAAATAATAATTGTCAACGTTACTACTACACTTGATGCATAAACAATAATGATGGTCGACAACTGTGTAGGGAGTGAGAAAGAAAGGAGACCGGCTTCGTTCTCATCCCTACTCCGTGCTGTTTACTGGGTCAGAAGTGACACCTGTAGACATCTGGCGGGGATAACTAATTAAATGACGATTGATCAGTTTTCGACTGGAGAGGAAAAATGATTAAATTACTAAAATGGCTATTAAAAAATAAGGGTTGATCGTAGAAGGGTGAAAATTGAGGATTGTATGTATTTTTGTATGTTGTATCATAAAAAAATAGAAATTAAAAATTTTGTCTAAAAAATAAAAAAAAAAATTTAGGGGTGGACTACCCCTAACATTTAGGGGGATGAAAAATAGATGTTGACCGATTCTCATAGATACCGGATAAGCACAAAAAATTTCATCAAAATCGGTCAAGCCGTTTCGGAGGAGTATGGCAACGAAAACTGTGACACGAGAATTTTATATATTAGATCCACAGATTCGGTAGAATCTGGCGCCAAGTTCCGTTCAAATCAAATCCGTTGTAAACGGAGCGCTAGACTACCGACTGTGTTTACTGGAAACATTACGATATTTTGAGGTTGCAAATTTTATTTAATTCTATGGTACTTTTTTTCCCTAAATTGTCTATTACAACAGTAGTTTATACCTTATTTTACTGATATTAATTAAATTATAATCAATTATAACACTTTATCTACTTGAAATTATTAAATTTAATGAGCACAAACTATAGCAACGCAAAAATTTCGATCCTGACTTTTTTTCGATGAGGAATGGTCAGTGCCACAGACTAGATAAAATAAAAATGTATAGTAATCCTCCTATAGATATGAAACTACACTAAAAAAAGGTAATTGACAGCTTGCATCTACGGCCGTCAGGGTGCACTGGAATTATTATTTCTACATAAACTGTAGCTTTAATCAAGGGGATAGTTTGCAGTAAAAAATGCGGGACGGGGACACTTTGCCACAAAAAATGTAGCCAACGTGAAATTTAAGTTGGTATCAGGGTAAACTAAAAGAAAACCATAAAGGGGCTCACACACATGTTAACAGATTAAAGTGCTGCTGCCTTTTGGCGACTAAGAACATTCTAACAGTTGCAATTCATTGTGAATTCAACCAATATAATTAGATAAAGTAGATTCGGATAAATAGTGAAGCTGAAATGTAATAGATGGCGGGTAAATGAGCATTATCGAAAAATATCAATGGTGTGATTGTTTTCTGGTCCTAGATAATAATTGTATACAAAAATGGGCAAGTTTCTGTGCGTGACGTGAACTCCATAACGAAAGTTTATAATAATGCAGTAATAACAAGTATTTTTTTAAGAGTAATGCCATATTATAATTATTACATCTTAAGAAAATTTTTAAATGATCTTACAATGAACAATTCGAAACTCTGAACCTGAATATTTAATTATCAAAAAAATCACTCCACAATGAATGGAGCAAATAATTTACTGCAATTTAAATGTAAGTAGTGTTAATTGCAACAATAAATTTTAAAATGTTATCTCTAGTATTTATCTCTTTTCTATTTACTTCGAATTGCTTCTACAAAAAAATTTGTTGAAAAATTAAAATGTTAATAGAAATAAAAAATTAAGTGTTCATTATACGGATTAAATACCTTCACTAATAGGATATGTATTATTTTTTTCATGGCATATGATGGTCGAGGCAAAAAACTTTTGGCGAAATCATTCTAATGAAATTAATCTTTGCAATGTTGAAATTGTAGACTTATAAAATCACATTCCTTAATCGTACATTATTTTGTATTACTATGAAATTGTTTCAACAAAATAAACATTTCTTTCTGAAACACTATATTGTTGCCCAAATCTCTTAACTGTAGCTTTTGCCATCAGTAGCTGACGATAATTGCTCTGATATTTATTATTAATTAGACCATAAAGCTACAATAAAACTTACGGCTCAACCGCCGCAAAGTCTAAAAATTAGCAAATTACTTGAAAATTATTTTTAACTTCCCGCTAAAAATCTCAGATTTTCAAAAATCGGGAAGTTATTGTTTTTACCCCGTTTGGCAAAAATCGAGTTTTCATCAGATCTCGACGTTTGAAGGTCACAGGAAGCTTCCCTGACTACCCCCGCGATGTTGTCACTATGTCTGTATGTATGTATGTGTGTGTGTGTGTGTGTGTGTGTGTGTTTTATCTTAGGGGGGGGAAACCTTCTTACGGATTCCAGGCATAGTTGTTTGGCCTGGATATGTGGCGACTCGACGCAGTGTCATACTAAAACTCGACCCTAACGCCCCTACCCACTAAACCCTAAACCCCTTTTCTTCTTTCCTCTAATCCCTCATGGAAACCGCCGTCAGGCATTACTTCGTGAGGGGAGGATCCAGCTACCGCTATTCCTTCTGGTGGCTAAGGTGTTATTTTTCCTTCCTTCTAGTTTCTGTCATTTGCTCTTTTTCTTTCAATGGAACGCAGCTCTGTAAAAGCACTTCTGTGGCAAAGTACTTGTAGCGTTCCAAGCAGTTTGATTCGACAACATTGCATCTACTATTGTCTCTGGTTGGATTCTCCAGTTCAGGATCCTCTCTAACCCCTCACGCTGAGGATCGAAACGTGGACACACAAAGAAAACGTGCCTTGCGTCCTCAATAACCCCTGGACAAGACGAGCACTCCGGAGAATCGTCGTGCTTAAAGCGGTGCAGATACTCTCGAAAGCACCCATGTCCTGACAACATCTGCGTTAGGTAATAGTTGACTTCACCATGGTTTCGGCTCAGCCAAACGTCGATCTTTGGTATGAGGCGGTGTGTCCATCTTCCTTTGCTGCGGCGTCCCACTCAAGTTGCCATCGCGAGATGCTGTGCTGCCGTTCTTCTGTTCTTAGTTCTTCAGCGCTCAGTGTAGTTGACCTCTTTCGATGGTAAAGGGCCCGTCTTTCTTTAGCTAAGACTCTAAGCGGCAGAGTTCCAGAAATGACGCACACTGCTTCCTCTGATATTGTTCGGAAGGCGCTGGCTACTCTTAGCGCGCTCAGTCGGTAAACCGGACATGCTTTCCTCCATGATTCTTGGGTCTTAAGTGCGTCGGACCAAATGGATATCCCATACGTGAGGACCGATGTAACTACTGATGATAGCAATAACCTCCTTGTCTGCTTCGGGCCACCGATGTTGGGCATCAATCGTACTAGGTTAGCCACTACTGCTGATGCTTTGGCGGTCACGTGTTCAACTTGTTGTTTGAAGTTAAGTCGGGAATCGAGCATCACTCCCAGATATCGAATGAATGGTTGGGATGTGATTTCTTGGTCTCCGACGTTTAAATTGATCGTTTCCACCACTTTTCTGCTAGTGATAAGTACAGCCTCGGTCTTCTGTTTAGCCAGTTGTGGGTTTACTGTGTCCATCCACTGGTTAATTCGCTCAAAGGTGATCGTGAACATATGATTTATCTCATCAATATGCTTGGCGACGATTACTACGGCTACGTCGTCCGCGTACGCTACCAGTTTGACATTTCTTGGTAGTTTCAGTCTCAGCAATCCGTTGTACATGATATTCCAGAGAAGTGGACCGAGAACAGAACCCTGCGGGACGCCTCCAGTAACATCATACTCCTTTGGACCATTCTTCGTGTCATATCTAAGGACTCTATTCATGAAGTAGCTAGCGACTATCCTTCGTAGATATCCTGGTACGTTCATCTCTTGAAGAGCTTGCATGATGCGATCCCAGTTGGCGGAGTTGAAGGCATTTTTGATGTCTAGGGTTGCCACCAGACAATATTTCTTCGTTCCACCCTTCCATCTGGTACCGGCGATTGCGTCTTTGGCTATACCGACAACCAGGTTGATTGCGTCCAGGGTTGATCGTCCTTTTCGAAATCCGTACTGATTGTCTGCTAATAGTGGATCGACAACTGCTTCTATCCTTTGGTGGATTATACGTTCGAGTATCTTACCGGCTGTATCCAACATGCAGAGTGGACGATAAGATGACGGTTCTTCCGGTGGCTTTTCCTTTAGGAAGTAGTACCAGCCGTTGTTGTTTCCACTTCCGAGGAAAAATCCCTTCCTTCAAGCAGATGTTGTAGACATCGAGGAATAACGCTGGCGCTGCTTTAATAGATGTTTTCAAGGCAATATTAGGGATTCCGTCCAATCCCGGCGCTTTATTATTCCCGACGCGGTTACAAGCTTCCATCAGTTCTTCTTTCGTCACAGGTGGGATATCATTCAGTTCGTCTTGTGTCAACAGGTAGTTGAAAACGCGCTGTCGTGGAAACAGTGCAGTCACGATCTTCTGTAGGAGTTGAGGGACACGTAGGGAGACGGCATTGGCTGGTATTTCAAGTTTGCCATGACCACCTTGTAAGGTCTGCCCCACAAGTCTTTGTCCACCTCGTTGATTAGCTCTTTCCAGCGAGTTTCTTCTTGCTATCCTTGATGGCTTTTGTTTAAGTCTCGACGAGCTTTCTTGTATTCTGGGACTAGTTCCGCTGGGTCATGCCGCCGATAACGACGGTGAGATATTCTTCTTTTCTTGAAACACTGTTTCCGTAGGAAGCTGATGTGGTCGTTCCACCAGTGCACCGAGGTCTTTGGTTCATGCCCCGTTTACGGGGCATGCAGGTATGTCACAAGCCTGGGACACTCTCTTTATCCAACTCCTTGGTCATTTCTTCTGCAGATCCAGTAGTAAGCGGTTCACTATTTAGGGCAGCTGCTGGTGCACTTGGGTCAAAGGATTTCAGCTTCCACCCAACGATGTCAAGTTTCTTAGCCGGTCTTCTAGGATTCGGGTCGCTTTGATACTTCCCAGAGAATCGCGTTGTGATCGCTGGCCGTGTAGGTCTCCATCACTTTCCAGTCGTAGTTTCCTCTGATGAGGCTGCTGCTGACAAAAGTAAGATCCACAATAGAACTTGCGTCGCCTTTAGTGTACGTCGGCGCATCGCCACTGTTCAACAACACTACGTCTAACGTAGAAAAAGCTTCTAGTAGTTCTTTACCCCGAGCGTTGGTGTGTTTGCTGCCCCAATCCACTGCCCAGGCGTTGAAGTCCCCAGCTATTGCCACTGGGTAGTACTGCTTCGCGTCCTCCGTCAGTCGATCCAGAAAATCCATGAATTCAACAATAGTGAGGCTAGGTGGTGCGTAGCAGCTGTAAAACGGATGCCATCTACCGATGCTGCTACAAAGCCGGCGCTGCCATTGTTAACGATACTCTGGAAGGGGAGCTTGCCGCAGGACCATATGACAGCTTTTGTGGTGCAGTCGGTTTCCCATGGTTGGGTACTCAGGTGCCTGTATGGCTCTGCTATTAGTACTAAGTCTAGCTCATGATCGCGCACAGTCTGCATGAGCAGGTCTTGCGCATCCTCACAATGGTTGCGGTTGAGCTGTAGCAGCTTCGTGTTTTTTGGGGTGTCATCCTCTGAAGCGCCTCTTGGAATACCGGGCATTTGTGATTGCCGGCACAGTGGGCGAGTCCTTTGCACTTAGTTTTCAGCGCATAGTGCACATTTGGCTGGGTTTTACAGTCCGCGATTTTGTGCCCTTCTTGTCCGCACCTGATGCAAAGCTTGGATCGGTCTACGCTACTTTTGCACTGAGATCCATGATGCCCGAAGTGCCAGCACTTGAAACATTGGGTTGGTCTTCTCGTGGCTCTAATTCGGCAGTTGACCCAGCCGATCCGGATTTTACCGCTTTCCTTCCAATATCTTCCGCGCTGCAGCTGCTGGTAGAGTCACTACGGCAGTCTGAAGGTACCTCTGTAGGCCTTACGGATCTTAATTGCCTCTAGCGATACCTCGCAAGATTCTCCGGTTGCCATATGCAAGGCGGCTTGAATGTCCTCCCTGGTTGTAGTATCATCAAGGTCCCGGATTTCGACGTCTTCCTGTGGACCTTTGCAGATCACTTTGGCCTCTTCTTGTAGGATGCCCTCGATGGTTTTCTGTAGGGCTTGGCCTTTATCGGAGCTCTTTCTAGAGAGCGTAATCAGCATGTTTCCGGCCCTAGTTTTGTGGATCTTATCCACCGTAGTACGGACCTGCTCTTCAGGGACATCCTTCTTTATTTTACGCAAAATCTCAGCGTACTTCGCCGGCTCAACTGGGCGGATGATCAGTGCGTCTGGCCTGATCCACTTGCGCGGTTTCTTCCGTTTAGGTTCAGGACGGGGCTCCTTGGGCAGTTGATTTGGGAGCTGCTCTGAACTTTGCCTTCGTTGCTCTCTCTTGGACTGGACTTTCTGCCAAGCAGACGCTTTTGTCCGTTCGTCACTTTGCATTATTGCTCTTTGCGGAGGGCTTTTCTCAGGTCCTTCCTCTTGGTGGCTTGGCTGCACGTTGGGTCTGGAGAGGTCCGATCTTTCCTCTTTCCAGTCTTCGTGGCAGTTTCTCGTTCGTCTTCAATGACCGACTCACCGTCACCTTCGGCTCCGGTATCCATTGTCTCGTCAGTTACAACAACAACTTGTTTGGTTTGCCCCAGTGTAGCACGAGGACTGCGTCGCGATGCTAATCGCCATTCTTCATCCAGTTTTTTGTACCTTCGAAGGGCGTTAGTTACACTAGTCGCCTTGGTCTTGATCTCCTTGTGGATATTGACTTTTGACTGGACGAGATTATTTAACTCATTTTGTCAACTCTTCCAGGCGTTCCAGCGCTTGCGTTCTCTTCATTTCAGCGCTTGCTTCAATCGCTGCTTGTTGGGCATGCGGCCCGTTTTCACTAATGTTAGTTTCCATTAAATTACTCATTCTTTTGTGATTTACCAGCGCATGGTACGGAGCGGAGCGGGTTGTCATAACTAGGAACGGGTGTACCCTCGGAGATAGTACTCCTACCCCAGTTCCCTGAGGCCTAGCCGACACTTGGCCAGTCCCGGAATACACGGACGGACTAGACTCGCTCGGAGCGGTGAAGATTCCGATCTCTAACACTCACTGCGTACTTCCTGATCAAGGCCCGAAGTGGCTGGCTCCTGATCCACTGCTGCAACTTACACCTCGGCAGAGCAAGCTCACATCAGCCGTGGCCTGCATCGTCGGAAACTACGACACGAGGTTCCGGTCACTCCCAGTGGGTCACAGCAGAGAACGATCGTCTTGTTAGGTCAGTTAGTGTGACCAACCCATTAAAGGGGAGTTTTGTCCACGGGAGCGTATTTTGTTTGGTTATTTTGCTTGGCTCCTACCCGCTGTACCTCATCAACTAAGAGATTAAGTGTCATCCAAGGACAGCGAGCGTTCTCCCATCCGCTCGGAGAGACGCGCCCGGTAGCAGTATCTCTTCTGCCCCGAGTGTGTGTGTGTGTGTGTGTGTGACTATGTGACTCGCTTATAACTTTTGAACGGTTGAACCGATTTCATCGCGGTTGGTGCCATTCGAAAGGGCTACGCTGAACTTAGATTTCCTGAGAATTTGAACCGATTCGGACCGATAGATTTTAAGAAATCTTGAAAAATCTTAAAAAAAATAAGAAAAAAATCATTTTTGAAAGTAGTTTTTTTGGAATATCTTTTAAACGGCTCTATCGATCAACTTCAAAAACTAATCCGCCCTTAAGCTTGAAAAACCACGCCGATCGGCGTCAACCCGATCAAAATCGGTTGATTCGTTCGAGAGATAGCGTGAACGAAAGAAAACCGAAAAAACCGAAAAAGTGTTTTTTCACATAACTTCGTCATTTCTTCTCGGATCACTTTGATGACATAGCATAATTTATAGAGCTTAAAAACCGCGTCGATTGCCGCCAAAAACGTAGAAATCGGTTAATTAGTTCAAAAGATATCGTCAATAAAAGATTTGAAAACAAGTGTTTTTAAAATCACTGCGACATTTTTAACTTCCCACTAACAAAATCGAAGATTTTCAAAAATTAGGAAGTTATTGTTTTCACCCTGTTTTGAAAAAATCGAGTTTTCATCAGATCTCGACGTTTTAAGGTCATAGGAAGCTTCCTGACTACCCTCGCGATGTTGTCACTGTGTCTATATGTATATATATATATCTATATATATATATATATATATATATATATATGTGTGTGTGTGTGTGTGTGTGTGTGTGTGTGTGTGTGTGTGTGTGTGTGTGTGTGTATGTGTGTGTGTGTGTGTGTGTGTGTGTGTGTGTGTGTGTGTGTGTGTGTGTGTGTGTGTGTGTGTGTGTGTGTGTGTGTGTGTGTGTGTGTGTGAAAGTATGTGAACCGCTTATAACTTTTGAACGGCTTGACCGATTTCATCGCGGTTGGTGACATTCGAAAGGGCTTGACCAAATTTAGATTTTGAAAACTATTTGGACCGATTCAGATCAATAGATTTTGAGAAACCTTCGAAAAACTGAAAAAAAAATTTTTTTTTAAATGTGGTTTTTTTGGAATAACTTTTAAACGGCTTGATGGTTCAACTCCAAAAACTAATCAGCTCTTAACCTTAAAAAACCACGTCGATCGCCACTAGTCGGGTCAAAATCGGTTGATTCGTTCGAGAGATATCGTGAACGAAAACCGAAAAAAGTGTTTTTTCGGAATAACTCCGAAATTCTTAGTTCTGCGTCGAATGCTGCCAGCGCGTGACAATCGGTTTATTCATTCAAAAGTTATTGTGGTTTAAAAATTCAAAAAATAGTGTCTTATCAAATCTCCATCAGATTTTTGAGCTCGAAGAGCTCAAAAACGTCATTGGTGCAATTTCAAGCGCCTAAGTATGGAATTAGCGGGAAGTTGCAGGGATGGCCTTCAGGGTCAACCGTTTTCCTAATTTTTTTTTTTTAATTAATATCAAAAAATTATTAATAATTAATAATTCCTTGCAGTACCTGACAATAAGTACCATATATTAATAATAAAAAAATTAGACCAGCACAAAGGTGCATTAAAAAGTTACGGCTCAGCCACCGTTGAGTCTAAATATTAGCAAAACACTAAAAAATTACAATTGTTGGTATCAACCGTACGAATTTAGCAACTACAAAAAATTAATTGCAGTACCTAATAGTAAGTATCTTAGTAATTATAAAAAAATTAGACCATGATGCTGCTATCAAAGTTACGGCTTGACCGCCGTAGAGTCAAGGAATTAGCAAATTACCTGAAAATTACAATTTCACACATCATATCGTCGAAAGAAGCAACTATAAATAATTATTTATTATTAATTATAATTAATTGTAATACCTGACAATTAATACCTTAGTCATTATGAAAAAATTAGACCACGAAGCTGCACTAAAAGTAACGGCTTGACCGCCATTGAGTCTTAAAATTTGCAAATTACTTAAAAATTATGATTTTTTGTATAAATACAACGTTATCACCAATTATTGATAATTAATTGCAATATCTGACAATAAGTATGTTAGTAATGAAAAAAAAATTAGACCACAAAGCTGTACTGAAAATTACGGCTCAGCAACCGTAGAGTGTAAATATTAGATAATTAATTAAAAATTTCAATTTCTTACATCAATCCTACGGAATTAGCAACTAGAAAAAATCAATTGTAGTTCCTAACAGTGTGTACCATAGTAATTATAAAAAAATTAGATCACGAAACTGCACGAAAAGTTACGGCTTCACAGCTGTAGAGTCCAAAAAATTTGCAAATTACCTAGAAATTACAATTTTTAACATCAACCCTACGAAATTAGCAATTGTTAATGATTAATTAAATTACCTGACAATTAGTACCTTTAATTTAAAAAAAAATAGAGTACTAAGCTGCGATAAAAATTTACGGCTTGACCGCCGTATAATCTTATAATCAAAAAAATTATCTTAAATTTATTATTTCACAAATAAATACCAAGAAAGTAACGGCTTCTTATAATTATTTATGTACCTGACAAGAAGTTTATTAGCTCTTAAGAAAAAATCAGACCACAAAGCTGCGCTAAAGGTTACGGCTCGACCGCTGTAGAGTTTAAAATTTAGCAAATTACTTAAAAATTATAACTTTTTAAATAAATAAAAAAAAAATTGCTAACTATTAAGTCGAAAAATTAGCAAATTACTTAAAATGATGATTTTTTTTTAAAATACCAAAAATTAGCAACTATTAATAACTAATTAAATTAACTGACAATTAGTACCTTACTAATTACAAAAAATTAGCCCTCGAAGCTGTATCAAAAATTACGGCTCAGCGACGCTAGAGTCTTAATATTAGCAAATTACCTAAAAATTATGATTTTTTTTTAGAAATAACAATAAATTAGCAACTATTGATAACTAATTTAAGTTCCTGTCAATTATTACCTTGGTAACAATAATAAAACAATGAGACCACAAAGCCTTGCTAAATGTTACGGCTAGACCGCCGTCGAGTCTAAAAATTAGCAAATTACCTAAAACTATTATTATTTAAATAATTACCAAGAAATTAGCAACTATTAATAATTAATTATAGTACCTGAAAACTAGTACCTTAGTCATTATAAAAAAATTGGACCACGAAGCCGCACTAAAAGTTCCGGCTTGACCGCCGTAGACGCTAAAATTTAGCAAATTACTTAAAAATTATAATTTTTTTTTTTTTAGAAATACAAGTTTGTCTCCAATTATTGATAATTAATTGTAATATCGGACAATAAGTATGTTAGTAGTCGCAAAAAAATTAGACCACAAAGCTGTACTGAAAATTACGGCTCTGCAACCGTAGAGTGTATTTATTAGATAATTAATTAAAAATTACAATTTCTTACATCAATCCTACGGTATTAGCAACTAGAAAAAATCAATTGTAGTTCCTAACAGTGAGTACCATAGTAATTATAAAAAAATTGGATCACGAAACTGCACTAAAAGTTACGGCTTGACAGCTGTAGAGTCCAAAAAATTTGCAAATTACCTAGAAATTACAATTTTCAACATCAACCCAACGAAATTAGCAATTGTTAATAATTAATTAAATTACCTGACAATTAGTACCTTATTAATTACAAAACAATTAGCCCACGAAGCTGTACTAAAAATTACGGCTCAGTGATAGTAGAGTCTAAATATTAGCAAATTAATTAAAGATTATTATTCCGTACATAAACACCGAAAAAAATAGCAACTATTAAAAATTAACTGTATTACCTAACAATTAATACCTTTAATTTAAAAAAAAATTAGAGTACTAAGCTGCGATAAAATTTACGGCTTGACCGCCGTATAGTCTTATAATCAAAACAATCATCTTACATTTATTATCTCTTAAATAAATACCAAAATATTAGCGGCTACTTATAATTAATTTATTTAACTGACAAGAAGTATATTAGTTCTAAAAAAACAATAAGACCACGAAGTTGCGCTAGAAGTTACGGATCGACCAGTGTAGAGTCTAAACATTAGCAAATTCCTTAAAATTATAATTTTTTTGACAAATACAAGAAAAATTACCATTTGTTGATAGTTAATTGTTGTAACTGACGATTAGTACGATCATAATTATCAAAAAATTTAACCACGAATCTGTTATGAATGTTACGGCTTGACCGCCGTAGGGTCTAAAAATTAGCATTTTACTCAAAGATTTGAATTTTTTTGATAAACACCAAAAATTAGCAACTATTAATGACTAATTTAAGTACCTGACAATTATTACCATGGTAATAATAAAACAATGAGACCACAAAGCCGCGCTAAAAGTTACGGCTTGACCGCCATCGAGTCTTAAAATTTGCAAATTACTTCAAAATTATGATTTTTTTTATCAATACAAGGTTGTCACCAATTATTGATAATTAATTGCAATATCGGACAATAAGTATGTTAGTGATGACAAAAAAAATTAGACCACAAAGCTGTACTGAAAATTACGGCTCAGCAACCGTAGAGTGTAAATATTAGATAATTACTTAAGAATTACAATTTCTTCCATCAATCCTACGGAATTAGCAACTAGAAGAAATCAATTGTAGTTCCTAACAGTTAGCACCTTGATAATTACCAAAATATTAGACCATGAATCTGTCATAAAAGTTACGGTTTGACCGCCGTAGAGTCTAAAAATTAGCAAATAACTTAAAAATGATGATTTTTTTTTTTAAAATACCAAAAAATTAGCAACTATTAATAACTAATTAAAGTACCTGACAATTATTATCTCAGTAATTATAACAGAATTGGATCAAGAAGCTGCGCAAAAAGTTACGGCCTGACCGCCTCAGAGTCTAAAAATTAGAAAATAACTTAAAAATGATGATTTTTTTTTTTAAAATACCAAAAAATTAGCAACTATTAATAACTAATTAAAGTACCTGGCAATTATTACCTCAGTAATTATAACAGAATTGGACCAAGAAGCCGCGCAAAAAGTTACGGCCTGACCGCCGTAGAGTCTAAAAATTAGCATATTACTTAGAAATTACAATTTTTTTGATCAAAACCAAGAAATTAGCAACTATTTTATAATTAACTAATGAATATGACAATTACTACCTTAGTTCTTATAAAAAAATTAGACTACGAAGCCGCGCTAAATGTTACGGCTTGACCGCCGTAAAGTCTTAATTTTATCAAAAATTATCTATAAATTACTGTTTATTGAATTAATACAGAGAAATTACCAACTATCAAAAATTGACTGCAATACCTGACAATTAAAATCTTAGTTTTTATAAAAAAATTAGACCACGAAGCTGCTGTAAAAGTTACGGCTTGACCGCCCTAAAGTCTAAAAATTAGCAAATTACTTAAAAATTATGATTTTTTTCAATAAATACCAAAAAATAAGCATCTATTCATAATTAATAATAGTTTCTGACCATTATTACCTTAGTAATTATGAAAAAATTGGACCACGAAGCTGCGCTAAAAGCAGCGTATCGACCGGCGTAGATTCTAAAAATTAGCAAATTACTTAAAAATTACAATTTCTTACATCAGCCCTACGGAATTAGCAACTACAAGAAATTAATTGTAGTTCCTCACAGTTAGTACCTTAGTAATTATAAAAAAATTAGACCACCAAACTGCACTAAAAGTTACGGCTTGACAGCTGTAGAGTCAAGAAATTTGCAAATTACCTAAAAATTACAATTTTCAACATCAACCCTACGAAATTAGCAACTATTAATAATTAATAAAATTACCTGACAATTAGTACCTTACTAATTTCAAAAAATTAGCCTACGAAGCTGTATTAAAAATTACGGCTTAGCGACGGTAGGTCTGAATATTAGCAAATCACCAAAAAATTATGATTTTTTAATAAATAACATGAAATTAACAACTATTAATAACTAATTAAAGTACCTGACAATTATTACCTTGGTAATTAGAAAACAATTAGATCACAAAGCCGCGCTATAAGTTACGGCATGACCGCCGTAGAGTCTTAATATTAGCAAATTAATTAAAAATTATTATTCCTTACGCAGTTTTTTAAGCCTCATAAAGAATTTCTAATTTTCAATTTGTCAAACTAGAAATTTCGGAGTAACTCCAAAAAAACACTTTTTTCGGTTTTTTTTCGTTCACGATATCTCTCGAACGAATCAACCGATTTTGACCGGATTGGCGGCGATCGACGTGGTCTTTCAACGTTAAGAGCTGATTAGTTCTTGGAATCGATCGGTAGAGCCGTTTGAAAGTTATTCTAAAAAACACACTTCTAAAAAAATTTTTTTTTCCTATTTTTTTTAGATTTCTCCAAATTTCTCAAAATCTATCAGTCCGAATCGGTTCAAATTTTCAGGAAATTTAAGTTTGAGTAAACTCTTTAGAATGCAGTTTAGTAGATTCCGATCGGTTCAATCGTTCAAAAGTTATAAGTGATTCACACATACACACACACACACACACACACACACACACACACACGTATACGTACAGACATAGTGACAACATCGCAGGGGTAGTCAGGGAAGCTTCTTATGACCTCAACACGTCGAGATCTGATGAAAACTCAAATTTTGCAAAACAGGGTGAAAACAATAACTTTCCGATTTTTGAAAATCTTCGATTTTCTTAGCGGGAAGTTAAAAATCCGATCCCCACATTCCTTTATTATTCCAGTCAACAAAATTCCCGAAAATTACCAATTTTTTTTATCTTTACAGTTGCTAGCCCCCTTAAATGATCACTATGTAATTAGTAACTATCAATAATTCACTGTAGTACCTGACTATTAGTAACTTAGTAATCATTAATAATTAAACCACGAAGCTGCAATGACAGTTCCAGCTCAGCCGCCCTGCAGTTCAAATAGTAGTTAAATAAAATTTGGTTTTGAATACGAATTTGTATTTGAATTATTTTGCCGGTTCGAAACTTTTATGCAGGCGGCTCATTGGTGATTTCAATTATTCCAATACCAATATGGCTGCAATTGGTCACTCCGTGTTATAATTCCATCAATTTTATATAGGTTACAATACAATTACGTTCAAGAAACACCGTTCCGGTAGTTCTTGTATTTATTATACGCGTGTTTTTATACCATTTATTTTCATAATGCACTCAAAGTTTAATGAAACTATAAAATTTAAAAGTTTTGAAAAGTTTCATCGACGGCTTTTGGCCTTCCAGTATCACACTGGTTATAAATTCGTGCAAGGATCATCGACTCCTCTTGCGTCCTGCCATTCAAGCAAGCTGAAATCAAACGTCGAGCTTTGCACCAGACTCCGTTATTACTTTTGTCCATTTAGCTGCGAGTATGGATCAAAAAAAAATAAAAAGAAGTAAGTTTTATTGTTGTTTATATTAATTAATGAGCACGGAGCTGAGATGATCGTCACCGATCTTTATCTTTCCAAATTTTATCATTCTTTCAACAAAATCCACTGCACGTTCATCTTTTAAAACGTTCATTTAAGGAATCAGAAGAATTCTATTTGAACATTCTATATTTTCGGTTCATTCATTAAAATCATTATTTTGAAAAACACGAAACTGAAATTTCCATATTTTTCTAGGACTGATAACAGTTGCAATGCTGGATTCAGTATCCACTTGAGAATGCCCGTCGATGACGAGCCGTATCTTCAAATATTTAATGTTCGCAAAGAGCATAACCATCAAAGTGTTCCGGTAAGTGAAAATGTCAGAATAAAAACTAGCAAATATACGTAGAACGTAAAAATATAATTATTAATTTATCATGTTAATTTTTGGTTCACAGGTACTTTTCCTTGACGGGACATCAAGTCCAGATGAAACTGTTGCCGAAGAGTCTACCCCAACGTTTGAAACAGAAAATCAAGGAACAAAAAATAAAAGTCAAAGAGTTCGTAATCTTCGTTCTTGTCGCAATCAAAACAGTGGTAATGTTTCAGTCAACTCTTCCTCCAATGATGATGTTGAGCTACCACCTGTTCGACCAGGAGGTAATACTGGGCCTGAGTCTCAGAAACAACCTTCTGCAGTTCCTCCTGCTGGTGCTTCCGAGGAGTTAATTCCTGAGACATGTGAGAAAGAACCAGGCTTACCATCTAGTCCAATAGATAGTAATAGCCAGGTTCTTACAGAACAACCTCCTGCAGTTCCTTCTGCTGGCGCTTCCGAGGAGTTAACTGTTGAGATATGTGAGAAAGAACCAGGCTTACCATCTAGTCCACTAGATGGTAATAGCCAGGTTCTAACAGAACAACCTCCTTCTGTCGTCGCTGATAATCCTGATCATTCGTACGCTTGTTCATCAGAAACAATAGCAATAACGACAAATCGTCGTAAACGGAAAAATTATCATGATTCTTATTATTATTATTATTATTATTATTGAATATTATTATTATCATTATTATTATTATTCAAATATGAAAGACAAAAACGTATTAAGAAATAATTACAATTTTCTTCGTCTCAAAGCTTTTTTTTTTTTTTACTTAAGGTTTTTGACAAAATTTTCCATTAATTAATGAAAATCAAATACATACAATATTTATGTGTGTAAAGTAATAAATACATTTAACAAAAAAAAATTAAACTTGGGTTAAAAGAATTTATTATTATATTCATTTAGTTTATTAGCAAATTAAAAATTAGACAACTTTTACTGTTTTATGCATGACAATCTCTTGATCAATCAAGTATTAAATAATAATTTATTTATTAATTAATCGTATGTTCTACAATAATTATAATGTGGAACTTAATTTTACTTTGCTAAGCAAATTAATTACTGCATTTGTTTTTCATTGATCGAAAATTATCATAAAACAATAAATTACACTCAATTTCTATTGAATAGATCTATATAATTACCTATCGAGTTTTGTCACGTATATAGTAAGTGTAAGAATGTAGAATTTATAGTTAGATATTTATATCTATGTTTTTTTTTTTTATTAAATGGCATTTGTGCTTACAATTTTTTTTTTCTCATATAAAACATGATGGTCGTTGATGAAAAATGAACAAATATATCGTTCAGTAAAAATTTATATAAGAATAAATAGAGATAAGTGAAATAAAATAAAAGATTTGAATTAAAGTATTTTCGTTTTTTTTGTTTTTTTTTTTTATTAATAACAATAAAAAAATAAAGTTAAGCGCATAAATAAGCATAATTTTATGACAAAGAAATATAAATAAAATGAGCATGATCGATCGAAAAAAAAAATTTTTTTTTAAGACCTTTAAATATAATTATATTTATTTCAATTTTTGAATTGACGACATATGCTGATAAATTTATTTTAGTTCAATAATAAGATTCTTTAGTTGATAAATAATTATTGCATTCCTTTTTGTGATAAGTTGGGCGCGATGACATTTATGATAAAGGTGACAAATAATTGGATTGTGTCATTAGATACTCGAAGTATTAGAGATAATATTTATTTCCTTAAAGTTTATGAATTTTAATTACAGCTAAAGGAATGTAAAGTACAGTATATACTATAATTCCAGTACAGATACTTTATTGGAGTGAGCTACTCAAATTTGTTATTATCATCCACATGATGAAATACATATAATACATATTCGTTATTTATACAATATTTATAATTATAGTTAAATATATATAGGAATAATAATAATAATAATAATAATTATAATCATCTATGACACAAATAATAGAGAGAGGTCAATGAGTTCAGTTAATGTATCATCAGTCTGCAGACAAAATCTATAATGACAATAAGACTGAATTTTTTTCAATGACTATTTTTAAACAGGAATATGTTTTTTGTTCACTCATCAATAATAATAATGCTAAATTTTTAAGATTTAGTACTTTTAAATAACCATTATTATTTTTATTTCTGATTTTATCTCGATAAATTATTTTTCATTATAATCATTAATATTATTATAATTAATGAAAGTGATGCTTTAACGATTTAAAATATTATTAACAGCGATGTAATTGATGTACAGTAACTACATGAATCTTAGACTTTTATTATTTATATTCATTTTTTTTCACTCTCTCTTTCTGTGTATACATATATAACACACCAAAGTAATTAACAGTGATTATATAAACTGCCAAATAAATTCTTCAAGCACATGAAAAAAAAAAAATCTGGAAAACGGTTGACCCTAAAGGCCATCCCTGCAACTTCCCGCTAATTCCATATCTACACTGATAGAAGGATTTGTTTATAGTTAAAAATATTTGTTAACATTTAGCAAATCATTTATTAGAGACCTTTTTTTAGTATTAAACAAATATTTCTTCGTATTTAAAAAGATTTATAATATTTAATAAATAAATATCAGATTTATTAAATACAAACAAATCATTTTCAATACTAAGAAATATTTGTTTAATACTAAAAAGTGGTCTCTAATAAGCGATTTGTTAATTATTAACAAAAATTTATTGATACAAACAAATCCTTCTATCAGTGTACACTGAGAAAAAAAAATACTTTTATAAAGAAAATTTCCTTGATACACGAATTCATGTTCTTCAAAATTTTAATAATATGTATTCTTAGCTCAAAAACTTGTTAAATTGATTGAAATAATTTTTACTTAATTTAAATAAAACTATTCTCTTGTTTATCTATTATCCAAAGATAAATATTAATGCTCTTCTCTTCATAAATTAATAATTAATAATAATAGAATATTTCATTGTCATCGAATTTCTTGAACCAAGAAATTGTTAATTGAATAAAAGAATTTTTTTTTCTCAGTGTAAGCGCTTAAAATTGCACTTATGATATTTCGAGCTCTCCGAGCTCATAGAGTTAGCTGTTCTAATCGTTTTAGCTCTTCGAGTTCAAAAGTCTGATAGACGTTTAATAAAAAAGAATTTTCTGAATTTTCAACTGCAATAATTTCTGAATGAATGAATTGATTTCCACGCGGTTGGCAGTATTCAACGCAGTTTTTCAAATTTTATAAAATAATTTTGTTCACAAACTAATCGAATTGAAAATCTTAGAAAAAATTTGAATTCACTTTTTCTGAATTTTTCCGACCATGACTACTCACGAACCAATCAACCGATTTTCACGTTCTTGGTGGCAATTGACGTGGTTTTTTAAATTTAAGAGCGGATTAGTTTTTGGACTTGATCGGTCGAGTCGTTTAGAAGTTATTCGAAAAAAACAATTTTTTGAAAATTTTATTTTTGAGATTTCTCAAAATCTAGCTGACCGAATCGATTCAAATTTTCACGAAATTTAATGGCAATGATACTCTTTGAATCGCCATCTGTTTTGATCCGATCGACCGAGTAGTTCAAAAATTATAAGAGGGTCACACACACACACACACACACACACACACACACACACACACACACACACACACACACACACACACACACACACACATATACAGCCGCATGGACACCATCGCAAGAATAGTCAGGGAAGCTTTCTGTGACCTTAAAATGTCGAGATCTGATGAAAACTCGATTTTTGCAAAACGGGGTAAAACCAATAACTTCCCGATTTTTGAAAATTTTCAATTTTCTTAGCGGGAAGTTAAAAAGAAAGCAAAAAAATTTATTTATAACTTGAGAAAATAAAATGAATCTATAAATATATTATCTGAAATACAAAAATTAATACCTTTTCTACATAACATACAGATTTATTTGAGCTTTTCTATCCTTTTTCAATAATTATTTTCTTGAACTAATTATGTAATTAATTCGTCAGCACCTTTATATTTGTAATTTTTACTTGTGCATTTTAGTGATGATCTAAAATTTTACGACAACAATACAAATAAATGTGATTATGGTACAATATAAATATAGTGTATATGTATTGGTACATCAAATATTATTGAATATTTATAATTTTTAACAACTATTATCACTGTTAATAATTTGACGACAATTGTGGTCACGTTCAAGAAGAAGAATAAAAACGTGCTCTTATTATGGCACTGAATATAATTGATGGATCATATATTAATAGTGACACGTATATTTTAAATTTACAATTTGTAAATATACTGTTCTTTCGTTTTCATTTCACATATCACGCTCTTACTCTCTTACTTTATCATTCATCTTTTCACTCTTTCTCCACTCAACGTTTTTTTTTTGGGTACATTTAATTGATAAATGATAACTTGCAATGACACAGTTGATCAAACATTCTGAATCATTTGATTACGGCAAAAGGAAGAAAAAAAATTAGGAAACGGTTGACCCAGAAGGCCATCCCCGCAACTTCCCGCTACTTTCATAATGAAGCGCTCAAAAATCTGATAGAACTTTAATAAATCACTATATTTTGAATTTTCAAACCCCCACACATACACATATATACATATATATATATACATTACAGACACTATCGCGGGGATAGTCAGGAAAGCTTCCTGAGACCTTAAAACGTCGAGATCTGATGAAAACTCGATTTTTGCAAGACGGAGTGAAAACAATAACTTCCCGATTTTCTTAGCGGGAAGTTAAAAAGTTGTGATGACTTATGACATTAATTCATCATGATTACAATAATAATGTAGATAAATATGTATCTCTTTATTATTGTTTTCTTTCACTGTAAATAGAAAATCGATTTCAATTCAATTCCTAATACATTTCCCTTATTGCTACTCATTTATAACATCGCCCAACGTGCAAAATATTAATTCAAATATATTGATTTATCTCTTATATTTAATTATTTTTAATTTTTGTATTTATCATAACTATTTTTGTATTTGTTTATTTAGATATGTATATTAAGATTTTCTTTTCCTTCTTTATTATTTTCTATAATATTCATCAGCCAATAACAATTAATTAATGATCGCTATTATCATTAACGATTAATGATTGTCATGATTAATGAGATGAAGAGAGATACGACTTTCACTTTTTCTCTACAAATTACGATTGTTTTACCACAATTTAACATTTTACAATTAAACTTTTTATGTTTAACAACAATTGAACATTTAACACATATACACCTACTAATTAGTTTCTTAACCATTAACAGTACAGATCAGAAAATACATAGATAACGTGTGCACACTTTCGAGGTATGCACTTCATTCGCCAATTTTTTAAATATATCATTACCTTTTGTGTTATGAAGTTAATAAGAGTACATGGTTTATACTTACCATCAGCTACAATCATAATTACGGCTGAACCACCATTAATTCTAAGTTGTTGATACTTATACCATAATCATTATTTTTGAATAAAAAAATCATGAAATTATCAACTATAAACAATTACTGGCAGTACTTGGTAATGAGTGCCCTAGTTATTAGTAACAATTAGACGATGAAGCTGCTATCGATGTGACGAATCAGCAGCCGTAGAGCCTAATTGACGATTTATCTCCTTATTATTGTTATAATTAAAATTTATGAGATTGTTTATTTTTCATTATTAAAAGCAATGCTAGTCGACTTCATTTTTATAACTCCTCCGTCGAGATTTAGATAGGGTCAAACTTTATTGCTGACTAAATTTCAAAAAATGAATCGACATGAAGTCACAATAAATTGCTGTTAATTAAAATTTCCGTAATTTTTCAATTAAAATTAATTAGGAAATGATTGTTGAAATTTCCATTGCTGTTTATCAGATAGTTTTTTGAAATAAATATATCCGTTGATTTTATCGTTTCCAAGTATAATTTATTCAAGGTAGTTTACAAATTCCCGCAAAAAATGCACTAAGCTTTTTGGTTTATTAGCCCCCCCCCCTGTCCCCCTTGGTCGTTCGTATTTTTTTTAATCCAACCATCCATTTTTGTTCGTCCATTATGTTCATTTGAGATTAAATAAAAATTGAACATCATGGCAGAAAAAAAAAGAAAGCCTAGAAAAAAGTGGTCCTTCAATGGTTATTCGTATCACGAGAAACATGCTTATTATAATGAGCACCTGAGAAAAACAGTATCGTAAGTATTTTCTGATAATCCTAATCATTGTTATGAAGTGTCATTATTTGTCTGATAAATGTTGCAATCAAATAAATTAACTTTTTTCGTAAAACTATCTTCCAGATATGTTAGTTGCATTCTAGATAATTCCAAAGAAAGAAAGTGTAACGTTGGAGGTCGCGTTATTAGCAACATATTGATATTAAATAAAAATAATAATGAGCATAAACATCCGCCGAATCCTCTGTCCGAACAAGAACTAATGTTCTCACAATTGTTGAGTACATTTTCTCAATTACCTCGCGTCAAGCCTTTGCAAATTACCAAATTGTTGGAAAGAACGTAAGTTACCACACTTTTTTATTTTATATACGAGTATTGCAGAATAAAAAACAAATGCTTGATGGACCTTATGAATCCTCATTCCACCGTATTTCCAATAATTGATTTCGAGTAATTGAACGCCTGCCTCATAGTTGAATTAATTAGTTTCATTACTTTATCGCAAATCCTATACTTACATAAAAAATATTTTATCAGTAACTTATTTCTCAATAAGTCGCCGATTTATTATTGAATATTACATACTGAAGCTCACATCAAAGTCACGGCTCAGCTGCCGCACAGTCTGCATAATTGTGGTTAAAAACGTGATAATTATTGCAATTCAATTTCAATCCGCAATTTTTTTCTATTTTTAACGATTAAATGTAGTGTCTGTCAATTAGTGTCCTGTTAGTTATAAAAAAATGACCGCTGAAGAATAACTAAAGTTACAGCTCAGCCGCTGTAAAGTCGAAATAAATAATTTTGTGACAATCATTACAATATATTAGTGATTATATAATAACAAATCCTTTTCTTCGACAAAAAATTATCTATCCGTAATTAACTTTCGCGAAATTTATGAATACAAATTTTTTAGCTTTCAACTTTAGAAGAATAATTGACTTTGTATTATTTTTTTTTTATTTTTAATCAGTGTACCTGAAGTTACATCTTTATTATCTCTATGTGCGTTTCGGAAGCGAGTGCAGCGATCAATTCACATACAAAACCCGGTTGCAACTAATATCAAGCTCTCTACTAAAACTTTATTGGAATTTGGACAAAATTTAGAAACTTCTTGTGAAGAATTAAGATATGGTTTTAATAAACAATACAAATTGACTGCAAAGATCATGAACTTTGACGCTGTAAACAGTAAACATGAGCACAAAGAAGCTACGGTGGTTATATTGTATGATGCAGATTTGTTGGAAAAAATAAGTCCTCTTGTAGAAACTATATGCGTCGATGCCACATTTAACTCTTTTCCTGATTTACATGTGTATAAGGGTCAATTATTAACAGTTATGGTTCAATTAAGCACTACCAGTGATTGTCAAAAGGTATTCACGTATTAATTAATATTTTTGCACAAAAAGCACATTATGTATAAATTATTTTTATCTACTAAAATAAGTTACCTTAAATAAACGTAATTGAAGGGCCCCATTAAAAATTATAGCTACTATGCGGTTGTAGCAAGTCGCATTGTGCAATTATAAATACAAATTGTTCGCATTTTTTTTTTTCAACATCAATTAAACGATCAAATTTTATTAATTACAATACCAGATTTTTTATAGCAAGACTTCTGCAGGTAATTTGAAATATTCTATGTGTATCGCACAATATCAACTATAGTTTGTCTACATTGCTCTGTTTGATTCAAAAAATATTTGAGAAACATTTAAGAATTGCAATAGTGAAATAATTCTCCTTTAATATGATAATTTGATGCATAATTCTGTTAATGTTTATATTTTCATAGGCTATACCGTGCATGTGGGTTCTCATGAATAATAAGAGTACTGCTTGCTACCAGACAATTTTTGAATTTTTGGCAGACAATTTTAAGATGTTTAAGCCTAAATATTCAATGTCAGATTATGAGACTGCGATCCGGATTAGCCTCAAAAATGTTTTTCCTAATATAAAGACCAGAACATGCTACTTTCACTACAGCCAGGTAAGGTAAAAGATTCGGTTACTGCCACTAGCCTAGTTGTTTGACACTTGCAATTTTAATCCAATCAAAAAAATTAGGAAAACCGTTGACCCTAAAGGCCATCCATGCAACTTCCCGCTAATATCATACTTAAGCGTTCAAAATTGCACTAATTACGTCTTTGACCTCAAAAAAATAATTCTCGTATCATTTTGAGCTCTCCGAGCTCAGAAATCTGGCAGAAGTTTAATAAGACACTATTTTTTGAATTTTCAAACCGCAATAGTTTCGTAGTTTTTTAAGATTTCTCAAAATCTACCGCTCCGAATCGACCCAAATTGTATTGAAAATCTAAGTTTGGTTAAGCCCTTTCGAACGGCGTCAATCGCGATAAAATCGGTCAAGCCGTTCAAAAGTTATGAGAGGTTTACATACATCCCCCCCCCACACACACACACACACACACACACACACACACACACACACACACACAAATACGGACATCATTGCGGAAACATTCAGGGAAGCTTCGTAGGACCTCAAAACATCGAGATCTGATGAAAACTCGATTTTCAAGAAAAGGGGTAAAACCAATAACTTCCCAACTTTTGAAAATTTTCCATTGTCTTAGCGGGAAGTTAAAAATATTAGTGTAATTTTTATAAACTTATTATTAACATTAAATTTTTTTGTTGTAGGCATTGGTAAAAAATGCCCAAAAAAAGAAAATAATCGATGCCGACAATTGTAAGACAGAATGTCCTGAAATATATATTGTTCTTCATCGATTAAAAGCCCTAGCTTTATTACCAGCAGAATATATTAATGGTGTGTATAATCTGATAAAAAATGAATGCTGTACAAATTTTGGGAATTATTTCGAAGATTACCTAAATTATTTTGAAAGCCAATGGCTGAAAACTGAAAGTGCGACACAAATCTCTGTTTATAAGTTCAAAAATCGTACAAACAATTATATGGAGAGTTATCATAAGCAGCTTAATGAAAATCTCACCAAAAAGCCAAAGCATAACGTATTTATGGGTAAGTTTATAGTTACTTATGATTTATAAGTTAAAGAATTAAAATAAATTAAAAATTCAGCCAATATTTCGGTGTTTGTAACTCTTTATAAAATGATAAAATTTTTCAAAACTTTGAGGTTGTTAATAATCAATAATTTACTTTGACATTCGACAATCAAATTCCCTCCATGCTTCAATGTTTGGAGGTAAGGTCCTCGAAGCCATCCTGAGTACTTTCATGAGTATATACCGATGGATGCGTATCGGCCAGGTATAATCCAAAAAATTGAAAGAGAGAATATAATAAACGGTTGACCTTGGGGCAACTCTGGAACTTTTTGATTTTTTGGATTTTATATATCTTTTCAACGTGGTTCGATTTTCAACTGATTATCAGCATTCAATGCAATTTTTCGAGCATATAATAAAATTCTGACTTCAAATTGATAGGTCAAAAGATTTGTAAAAAAACGTGGAACAAAATATTTTTCTTGATTTTTATTTTTTTAATCTCTTTGGAACAGTTTGAATGATTAACTCTCAAATCTAATCATATCAAAGTCTGAATAAAATTTTTTCAATGCCATGTTGCTCATATCAATCGGTGAATTTGTTCTTAGGTAGAAGGAAAACTCACATTTTCAAAATCGTACCGAAATCAATTACTTTCTACTTTTTAAAGGTATTAACTTAAAAAGCGGAAGTTAAAAAAAAAATTCGAAAAAGTTAGAAAAATTGTAGAAAAATTCATTTTCAATGATTCGATCAAGAAATATCACAGTTCAAAATGACAAAAATTGTAAATACCCGACAATCATTAATTAAACTCGAAGCTCAAAATATGTGCAAGATCCATTTATTAGCTCAAATAACTTAATACTTTGAACTAGAACATTTTTTAAAAGTTTAAAATATGAGTATCGCGAAAAGTTATAAAGATGATCTAAACGATTAACTGCTTTTTTGAAATAAACTGTAGCTTGCGAAAAAAAAAATTTCAGACACCAATATTAACTAAGCTGAATTTCTTATTTTAGGAACAATTAAATCAGTGGCTATGGATTCATGGAATTCGTATACATTGATTACAACTGGTAAACATGAAAGTAGAGAGGAAAAAAAGGAAACGAAGGCGCGAAATGCAGCAATTGAAGAACTGTGGATAAAAGTAGAAGGCTTTCGAAGTTTAAATGAACCAGGACGCTCTAAACGCTTACTTAAAAGTATCGATGAAATGCCTGAAATACAGAGCTTGAAGAAAATTGAAGAAGATAAGATAAGAGAGCTAATTAATAACGTAACGGAGAATACCGAACTTGAGGTATCTTATCACAGCCTTGGATTAATAAGGATGAAAAATAATGATGGTGACAATATGGTCGAGCCATTGAGATTCTTTCGGCGTCGTTGTCTAGCTACCGGTGAAAAAATACTCTTCAGAGTAGACTATGTAGAATGAAAAACACATCTACAATTAATTACAAATAGTGGCTAATATCTTGGTATTTATTTAAATGATAATAATTTTTAAGTAATTTGCTAATTTTTAGTCTCTACGGCGGTCAAGCCGTAACTATCATGAAAGATTCGTGGTAAAATTTTTTAATAATTATGAACGTACTAATTGTCAGGTACAACAATTAACTATAAACAGTTGGTAATTTTTTTGTATTTGTCAAAAAAATTATAATGTTTAAGTAATTTCCTAATTTTTAGACTCAACAGCGGTCAAGCCGTAACATTTAGCAAGGCTTTGTGGTCCAATTTTTTCATAACTACTAAAGTAATAATTGTCAGGTACATCAGTTTATTATTAATATTTGCTAATTTCTAAGTGCTAATTGAAAAAACGAATAATTTTTAAGTAATTTGCTCATTTCAAGACTGTACGGCGGAAAAGCCGTAACTTTTATCGCAGCTTCGTGGTATAATTTTTTTATAATTTCTAAGGTACTCTTTGTCAGGTACTGCAGTCAATTTTTAATAATTGCTAATTTCTTGGTGTTTATGTACGGAATAATAATTTGTAAGTAGTTTGCTAATTATTAGACTCCACGGCGGTTAAGCCGTAACTGTTATCGCAGCATCGATGTAAAATTTTTTTATAGTTAGTAAGGTAACCTCATTGTCAGGTATTACAATTATTTACCAATAATTGGTAATTTCTTTGTATTTATTAAAAAAGTTTTGATTTTTAAATAATTTGCTAATTTTTAAACTCTACGGCGGTCAAGCCGTAACTTTTAGTACAACTTAGTGATCTAATTTTTGTATAGTTACTAATATACTAATTATCAGGTAGGGGAGAAGGGGGTCAATTGAACCAAAAAAAGTTTAGTAATTTTTTACTATTCGAATTAAAACTAAATAATAAATTTTTTTTTCTTGGAATGATAGTTTATTAAGTCTACTATCATTATCAATACATAAATTAGTTAATAAACAACGTGAATTTTTAAAAATTATTAATTTATCCAAACGCGTCGAATGGTTCAATTGACCCCCGCTCGGGGGGCAATTGAACCACTGCTCGGGGTCAATTGAACCAATGACATTTATAACTCAAACCCGAACTTTTAATAAATAACATATTAATTGTTACTTTCTAATATTACTGTTGCACATTTTTAATACACATATATTATATTTAATAAATTAAAAATCGATTTAAAAATAATTTTAATTACAAATTGAGTTTATCAAATTGTTAGGTTATTTCCCTGAGTATTTTTCACGTCGAGTCAAGATGCGCGCGCATGTCCCATGCTTCTCCGTATGGTTCAATCGTCCCTGACTGCTGGTTCAATTGACCCCGTATAATTTTAAAACAATTAATAGTAAATAATAAATAAATAAACCATTCTATCACTATAAACAAAGTTGAGGATTATAAAATATAAGTATATACAACTACTATAATTCAAATTTTATCAATTAATTCAAAAATTTAAATATTATTAAACAATTTGTCACCAGCCGAAAAGAAAGTTTGCATGCCTAAAAATAAGAAAATCTCAATTTTTCAAAATTTATCGATCGCAATGATTTCAAATTTTGATCATATCCAAGTTTAACATATTAGAATCTAATTCTAAGAGCATGAAGCGTTTTTTCAATTTTTTCGATTTTTTAAGTCGAGTGGTTCAATTGCCCCGTGGTTCATTTGACCCCCTTCTCCCCTACTACAGTTAATTATTGATACTTGGTTATTTCATTGTATTAATTAAAATAATAATGATTTTTAAGTAATTTCCTAATACTTAAATACTACGGTGGCTGAGCCGCAACGTTTTTTGCAGCTTCGTGGTCAACTATTTTTATAATTAGTAAGGTTCTTATTATTAGGTACTACAGTTAATTGTTGATAGTTCATTTCTTTGTAATTTTTAGACTAACGATAATTTGTAAGTAATTTGCTAATTTTTGGACTCTACGGCGGTCGAGCCGTAACTTTTACTGCAACTTCGTGGTCTAATTTTTTTGTAAGAACTAAGGTACTAATTGCCAGCTACAACAGTTAATTATTTACAGTTGGTAATTTCTTTGTATTTATTTAATAAATAGTAATTTTTCGATAATTCCTTGAGTTTAAGACATTACGGCGGTCAAGCCGTAACTTTAATCGCAGCTTAGTAGTCTAATTTTTTTCTAAATATGAAGGTACGAATTGTTAGGTACTACAGTTAATTATTAACAGTTGCTAATTTTGTGGTGTTTATGTATGGAATAATAATTTTTAAATAATTTGCTAATTTTTAGACTCTACGGCGGTCGAGCCGTAACATTTAGCGCGGCTTCGTAGTCTAATTTTTTTATAAGAACTAAGGTAGTAATTGTCATATTCATTAGTTAATTATAAAATAGTTGCTAATTTCTTGGTTTTGATCAAAAAAATTGTAATTTCTAAGTAATATGCTAATTTTTAGACTCTACGGCGGTCAGGCCGTAACTTTTTGCGCGGCTTCTTGGTCCAATTCTGTTATAATTACTGAGGTAATAATTGCCAGGTACTTTAATTAGTTATTAATAGTTGCTAATTTTTTGGTATTTTTAAAAAAAAAATCATCATTTTTAAGTTATTTTCTAATTTTTAGACTCGACGGCGGTCTAGCCGTAACATTTAGCAAGGCTTTGTGGTCTCATTGTTTTATTATTGTTACCAAGGTAATAATTGACAGGAACTTAAATTAGTTATCAATAGTTGCTAATTTATTGTTATTTCTAAAAAAAAATCATAATTTTTAGGTAATTTGCTAATATTAAGACTCTAGCGTCGCTGAGCCGTAATTTTTGATACAGCTTCGAGGGCTAATTTTTTTGTAATTAGTAAGGTACTAATTGTCAGTTAATTTAATTAGTTATTAATAGTTGCTAATTTTTTGGTATTTTAAAAAAAAAATCATCATTTTTAAGTAATTTGCTAATTTTTTTCGACTTAATAGTTAGCAATTTTTTTTTTATTTATTTAAAAGTTATAATTTTAAGTAATTTGCTAAATTTTAAACTCTACAGCGGTCGAGCCGTAACCTTTAGCGCAGCTTTGTGGTCCTGATTTTTCTTAAGAGCTAATAAACTTCTTGTCAGGTACATAAATAATTATAAGAAGCCGTTACTTTCTTGGTATTTATTTGTGAAATAATAAATTTAAGATAATTTTTTTGATTATAAGATTATACGGCGGTCAAGCCGTAAATTTTATCGCAGCTTAGTACTCTATTTTTTTTTAAATTAAAGGTACTAATTGTCAGGTAATTTAATTAATCATTAACAATTGCTAATTTCGTAGGGTTGATGTTAAAAATTGTAATTTCTAGGTAATTTGCAAATTTTTTGGACTCTACAGCTGTGAAGCCGTAACTTTTCGTGCAGTTTCGTGATCTAATTTTTTTATAATTACTATGGTACACACTGTTAGGAACTACAATTGATTTTTTCTAGTTGCTAATTCCGTAGGATTGATGTAAGAAATTGAAATTTTTAATTAATTATCTAATATTTACACTCTACGGTTGCTGAGCCGTAATTTTCAGTACAGCTTTGTGGTCTAATTTTTTTTTCATTACTAACATACTTATTGTCAGATATTGCAATTAATTATCAATAATTGGTGATAACGTTGTATTTATACAAAAAATCATAATTTTTAAGTAATTTGCAAATTTTAAGACTCAATGGCGGTCAAGCCGTTACTTTTAGTGCAGCTTCGTGGTCTAATTTTTTCATAATGACTAAGGTATTAATTGTCAGGTATTACAATTAATTATTTATAGTTGCTTCTTTCGACGATATGATGTGTGAAATTGTAATTTTCAGGTAATTTGCTAATTCCTTGACTCTACGGCGGTCAAGCCGTAACTTTGATAGCAGCATCATGGTCTAATTTTTTTATAATTACTAAGATACTTACTATTAGGTACTGCAATTAATTTTTTGTAGTTGCTAAATTCGTACGGTTGATACCAACAATTGTAATTTTTTAGTGTTTTGCTAATATTTAGACTCAACGGTGGCTGAGCCGTAACTTTTTAATGCACCTTTGTGCTGGTCTAATTTTTTTATTATTAATATATGGTACTTATTGTCAGGTACTGCAAGGAATTATTAATTATTAATAATTTTTTGATATTAATTAAAAAAAAAAAATAATTTTCAAGTAATTTGCTAATTTTTAGACTTTACGGCGGTTGAGCCGTAAGTTTTATTGTAGCTTTATGGTCTAATTAATAATAAATATCAGAGCAATTATCGTCAGCTACTGATGGCAAAAGCTACAGTTAAGAGATTTGGGCAACAATATAGTGTTTCAGAAAGAAATGTTTATTTTGTTGAAACAATTTCATAGTAATACAAAATAATGTACGATTAAGGAATGCGATTTTATAAGTCTACAATTTCAACATTGCAAAGATTAATTTCATTAGAATGATTTCGCCAAAAGTTTTTTGCCTCGACCATCATATGCCATGAAAAAAATAATACATATCCTATTAGTGAAGGTATTTAATCCGTATAATGAACACTTAATTTTTTATTTCTACTAACATTTTAATTTTTCAACAAATTTTTTTGTAGAAGCAATTCGAAGTAAATAGAAAAGAGATAAATACTAGAGATAACATTTTAAAATTTATTGTTGCAATTAACACTACTTACATTTAAATTGCAGTAAATTATTTGCTCCATTCATTGTGGAGTGATTTTTTTGATAATTAAATATTCAGGTTCAGAGTTTCGAATTGTTCATTGTAAGATCATTTAAAAATTTTCTTAAGATGTAATAATTATAATATGGCATTACTCTTAAAAAAATACTTGTTATTACTGCATTATTATAAACTTTCGTTATGAAGTTCACGTCACGCACAGAAACTTGCCCATTTTTGTATACAATTATTATCTAGGACCAGAAAACAATCACACCATTGATATTTTTCGATAATGCTCATTTACCCGCCATCTATTACATTTCAGCTTCACTATTTATCCGAATCTACTTTATCTAATTATATTGGTTGAATTCACAATGAATTGCAACTGTTAGAATGTTCTTAGTCGCCAAAAGGCAGCAGCACTTTAATCTGTTAACATGTGTGTGAGCCTTTTTATGGTTTTCTTTTAGTTTACCCTGATACCAACCTAAATTTCACGTTGGCTACATTTTTTGTGGCAAAGTGTCCCCGTCCCAAAAATGCAGCCAACGCGAGATTTAAATTAGTACCGTAGAAAAGTAAACTCCAATCTTAAAGGTGCTCACACATATGTTAATGAACTAAGATAAATTGCTTGCAGTTATTCTTTTATTTATTTACTTTGTTTATTTACTTTGAGATCACTGTGAGAAAGTATTGTTGTATATAATTCTATATAATAAACTAACGATGTGGCTAAGGTATAGCATGCAAACGATACGACTCCGTACACAAACAGCACCGTATATATACGGAGTGTTTCAAATCCCGGGAAATTCAAATTTTATACGTAATACACGCTTGTAGAATGGCACATGTACGAAGTCGTACACATACTGCAGAATAAATGAAGTAATAATAATAATAATAATAATAATAATAATAATAATAATAATAATAATAATAATAATAATAATAAGAATAATAATAATAACAATCAGGACGACGAACTTGACACGGTAACCTGGGTAAAGTTTGCCAATTTCAAACAGGAGATCCTGATATATCTGTCTTTTGTGCTCTTC
>NC_058166.1:6081454-6144275 GCF_020080835.1 Cotesia glomerata | reverse complement strand
CGTCGTCAAAAGTTTATGCCAGAGTGCACAACACATACACATACCAGATAAAGCCATTATTAACAAGCAAGCCTTCAAAACTTTTGCTGTTTATGTACTTATTTTCAGCCAATCACGAAGGAGATACTGATCGTTTGAAAAGTCTGGGCAACATGTTAAGATATTTTATAGTGGTTATACTAGTGTTTGGACTGGCTGTAGTACTTGCAATTCTTCTGTTTTGATACATGCGTTTATTTATTTATTTACATACATTGAAAGATTAATATATATTATTATATTAAAATTGTTAACTTTGAATTTTTAATAACATAAAAATTAAAATTAAGTCACTGACATTTAAAAATTTTGTAGAATTTTTTTTATTGAAAAATGATTATAAAAAAATAAAAAGAAATTTCACCCTGAAAAACTCAAAACTGTAAATGCAATATAAAAATTTTTTTTTTTCTAATTTAATTATTAAAAAGTCAAAAATTAAAATGTTATTAACTTAGTACTGGCAAAAAAATACTTATTTTCATAAATAATCATGTTTTTTTTTCAAATAAATAAAATTAATAACTATAATATTGGCCAGACCCAACGTAAATTAAACCAATGTCAGCGCACAAAAGTTCACGTTTCTTTTCGCGGTTAACAAAACTTGGTGCCGCACGCCACAGCTTTATTAACGTATCCCTCCTCAGTTAAAGTCTGGTAAATTTTTCATTACGACAGCAGCCCTGAAACTGTGTGTAATTTGTCAGAATGAATTTTTTTTTTTTAAATTTCATTGTTAGTTAACGTTACTCTAGTTTTTAAAAAAGATCCAGAAAGTTTCTAAGATATATAAAATTAAAATTTTATCTTGATTTGAAAAACTGGCTCTAAAAGAGCTAGAATTGTTTGATCCACAGATTCGGTAGAATCTGGTGCCAAGTTCCGTTCAAATCCGTTGTAAACGGAGCGCCAGACTACCGACTGTATTTACTGTAAGCAGGACGGTTTTTTGAGGCTGCGAAATTTTATTTAATTCTACGGTACTTTTTTTATCCAATTTGTTTATCATAACAGTAATTCATAATTTACTTCACCGTATTAATTAATTATATTCACTTATAACAATTTATTTCCTTGAAATTATTAAATTTTATCAGCACATACTATAGCTCGCTCACAAATTTCGATCCTGACTTTTTTTTTATGGAGAAAGGTCAGCGCCACAGACTAGATAAAATAAAAATGTGTAGTAATCCTCCTATAGATAAGCAACTACAGTTAAAAAAAGTAATTCACAGCTTACATTTACGGCCGCCAGAGTGCACTGGAATTACATCTACATAAACTGTAGCTTCAAGGGGATAGTTTGCAGTAAAAAATGCAGTCAACACGAGATTTAAGTTGGTACCGATTGTAAATTTTCATTATAATTACAAAAATACTAGGCTCCGAACAAAAATCACTGTTGAGTCCACGTTCATAAGACTATTAGGAAAAAATTTTTTTCTTTAAAAGATACAAAATAAAAATTAAAAATCAAGTAACCGATATGATTGTTTTGATTTTCGGAAATTAAAGATTTTATTGTAAATTTAAAATTAAAAAATTTTAGAACGTACTTGGTGTGCGTCATTGTCTATTTCAATTTTTTTAAAGTCCTAGTAAATAGATTTTACGAATTTCATTAAAGTAAAATATTTTGCAACCACGCACACTAAATACGTTCTAAAATTTTTAATTTTTAAATTTACAATAAAATTTTTTAATTTCCGAAAATCAAAAACAATCATATCGGTTACTTGGATTTTTTAATTTTTTTATTTTGTATCTTTTTTTAAAGAAAAAAAAAAAATTTTTTTTCCTAATAGTCTTATGAACGTGGACTTGGCGTGACTTTTTTACAGTGAAACTGTTTTTGTTCGGATTTTGCTTTCTTCGGAAAAGTCAGCCGATCAAGATCTGAGCAATTCTGTTCGAGCAATGTACAGATACAGACGCAATTTCATGCTGACGCTTGACGCTGGTTTAGAGCGTCAAATGAGGGTAAATGGTATGTAATTTCGACTGGAGCGCCATCTTAAATTAACGCAGCGTCAAAACTAAACATTGTTTAGTTTGTAAGAATCCGCGTCAAGCGTCAGCAAGAAATTGCACCTTAAGAATTTTTACTACTGCATTTTTTTGGTGCTAGGTCTTCTACTCTCAAAATGAACATCAAGCAGTGCGTGTGCGTGTAGTAAGTTAATGCAGAAATTAAATAATTAATTTATTAAAAAATTCATTTATTTATTCATCAAATTTATTAATTTATAATTATTAATAATTTAATAGTAGTTGAGACACTACAAAATGTCCCGATGTTACCAGCCTGGCGAACTACCACCCGAAATTTTCGTTACCGACACTAGCTAAATTAATGTGTAGCCCCGTGACGTCACAAGACGACACGAGGAGGGAAAAATCAGCTACGAACTTCAAAACTTGAGCGATGATCGACACTTCGATCTATCCCCCGGTGTCAACTACCACGCTAGATATTTCTTAGTCAATCTTACCACTATTACTACTATTCGGTAATTACTCACCAAAATCATATATAAAATCTATTATCAATTATTATGAAATCTTATACTACTTTTATTAATATTATCAGTTCATATTAGGTGATAATTCACCACAATTATTGTTAAACCACGTATGTTTCTATTATTAAGTGTATGTTCTCTTTATTATCAATATTCTATTAAGTTGCGTTACCAAGTTATTCATAAAATTATAACAAAAGTTAATAATTGTGCAATAAAATTGAGTTCATTGTTAATACTACTATATATCATTATCCACAGATTCGGTAGAATCTGGCGCCAAGTTCCGTTCAAATCCGTTGTAAACGGAGCGCCAGACTACCGACTGTGTTTACTGTAAGCAGGACGATATTTTGAGGTTGCAAATTTTATTTAATTCTACGGTACTTTTTTTTTCTAAATTGTATATTATAACAGTAATTCATACTTTATTTTACTGACATTAATTAATAATAGTCGATCATAACAATTAATCTGCTTGAAATTATTAAATTTAATCAGCACAAACTATAGCAACGCAAAAATTTAGATCCTGACTTTTTTTCGATGTAAAAAGTGACATGCCACAGACTAAATAATTCGAGAATACATGGTAATCCTCCAATAGATGGGAAACTACAGTTGAAAAAAGATATTTCAAGGCTTGCATCTACATCCGCCAGGGTGCGCTTGAATTATTTTTACATAAACTGTAGCTTCAAAGGGATAGTTTGCTATAAAAAATGCAGCCAACGCGATACTTAAGTTGGTACCAATTGTAAATTTTTATTATAATTACAAAAAATACTAAAATCCGAACAAAAACATTTTCACTGTAAAAAAATCGCGCCAAGTCCACGTTCATAAGACTATTAAGAGAAAAAAAAAATTTTTTTTTTCTTCACAAAAAGATATAAAATAAAAAAATTGAAAAATCCAAGTAACCGATATGATTGTATACGATTTTTGAAAATTAAAAAAAATTTTGTTGTAAATTTAAAAATTAAAAAAAAAAAAATTTGGAACGTACTTGGTGTGCGTGGTTGCAAAATATTTTACTTTTAATGAAATTCGTAAAATTTATTTACTAGGACTTTCAAAAAAATTGAAATACACAATGACGCACACCAAGTACGTTCAAAAATTTTTTTTTTTTTAATTTTTAAATTTACAACAAAATTTTTTTTAATTTTCAAAAATCGTATACAATCATATCGGTTACTTGGATTTTTCAATTTTTTTATTTTATATCTTTTTGTGAAGAAAAAAAAAATTTTTTTTTTCTCTTAATAGTCTTATGAACGTGGACTTGGCGCGATTTTTTTACAGTGAAACTGTTTTTGTTCGGATTGAAACAACACCACACAACTATTTCGGCCAATCTCGTCAATCAAAAGGGTCAATCAAGGACAAAGGGTCATCTTCGCAGTCAAATTTGTAAGTAATTAAAGCAAGTTAACTGGCACGCGCGAGAACTTTTGTCTAGACCTTTTCTATTAAACAAAATACCGACATTCATACGGAAGCGGAATATTCCAAAGAGCAGTGGATCCCAAAACTTTTTATGAATCTTAGGCGACTATTCTCTTATCCGCGAGGTTTAGTGGGCTAAGGAATTAAATTTTTTAAGATTGAAAAATTTAGTGTTTCATAGTATATCAGGGGGCGTTCTAACCCCCGGTAATGCATGAATCTGCAATACCGACATGGTTCGTGTTCGTGCTAAGTTGTCGATGTGGTTCGTGTCCGTGCTAAGTTGTCGATATGGTTGGTGCCTGTGCTAGTGCCGATAGATCATGAATCTGCCTTATCGATATATCGACCATATTTACAACCCTTTTCGGCCATATGCCCCACTACCCTCTTTTACCCCCTCTTATCTATATAGAGAGCACCCTTATTTTTATAGAAAGCACCCTTACGCCTTATTTTGACCATATCTACAGCGTTTTTTTCATCCCCGTCTTCCTACCACCCTATGTTTGTTTTATCAAATCTAAGCTCAACCCCCTTTTGCTGACGATATTTGCCTATGTTTTTGTCTAACATGTATCAGAGACTCAGTTGAGCACTATTTTTCTCGCTTATTTTAATAATTTTACCTTTCTTTTTCGAAAAATTTTACCCCCCCTCCTCCACCTCAAAAAATGAACTTTTCATCACAAATTTTTTCAAAATTTTACCCTCTCTACTCTGAAAATTTTACTCTTTCCATACAAAATTTTATCTCCACCACCTCAACAATTAAACATTTCATCAAAAAAATTTTTATTATTTTACTCCCTCCACTCTTAAAATCTTACCCCTACCACTCAATAAATTCAAAATTTTATAGCTGCTATTCAAAAATTTAACTTTTCATAAAAAAGACTTTTTTTTAAATTTTACTCCCTCTACTCATAAAATCTCACCAACACCACTCAATAAATTCAAAATTTTATGGTTCCTATTCAAAATTTAACTTTTCATAAAAAATAATTTTTTTCAAAATTTTACCCCTTCCACTCTTAAAATCTTACCCCTACCACTCAATAAATTCAAAATTTTATTGCTCCTATTAAAAAATTTATTTTTTCATTAAAAAAATTTTTTTCAAAATTTTACCTCATCCACTCTAAAAATTTTACTCTCCACCACTCAATGAATTCAAAATTTTATAGCTTGTAACGTGGCTGGTCTCGACTTTTCGTAGAGTGAAATAAATTTTGTATTCGAAAATAAATTATCTAAATTTATATTTAATAATTAACTACGAACTGGGCTGAAAAGACACGCTCGTTACACCCGGAGTGTAACCAACTCGAAGCCGTAGCTTATAAGAGTCGATGCTGCTCCAGATGCCTGTAGCTTTAGATTTTACGGCGGACCAAGTCGATAGCTTTCAAAGCTACAAATAGGTAAATTGATTTAATTCGCATAAAGAATATGGTCCAGGGCAAATCGTGGGTGGCGATACTCGTTGAAAAGTGGGTTCAGCTCCGACACAAAACCAACCTCTACCGCGTACTGCTCCGCTGATCGCTTAGTTGGGAAAATAGAGCTAAATGGTCGTCAAATATAAATATTGAAAAATACAGCTCAAAGTAAGTTCAATACCGCGTCCAATTCTTACCAATATACCACCTGACTTACAACAGGTACTACTACCACTTCGGTGTGCTTTAACGTTGTCCAGCGGTGGTAGATTCCTCGTGGCTGCAGTTGGGCCGGTTACTGATTCAAGAACAGACGATTGAATCGAGGTGACCGACAAACCAGGATATTCCTCGAACAATGAAACGACGCTTTCCTAAACAAAATGGCTGACTACTAGAGACCTCTTGAGTACACGACATGCCGAGCAAATTTATCTTGTATATGCGTCGTATTATTTAATTAATGTACGACATACTCCTTGTTAACTAATAATCAGAGTCGTATCGTACAAATATAGTTTAAAATTCCGTTATTATTTAATAGACGGTGTAAATTAATAAAATACCGAACATCACATTGTAACACGGTGAAATAATTACTTATATTTTAATAAATATATCAATTACAGAAGTATACATTATGGGGATTAAACAAAGACTGCCTGCACGCGGCTTCCGCATACATTAATTAACATTGAGTAGTGGGGATACGCTCTAGCGCCACTCTCAACGATTTTCGTACTATTAACAATTATCATCTAATTTATAATCTGACTTATATGATATCTGCAAGCTCCTATTCCAAATTTAACTTTTCTTTAATAAAAATTTTTTTTTTTTAATTTTACCCCCCCTCGACTCATAAAATCTCACCAGCGCCACTCAATAAATTCAAAATTTTATGGCTCCCATTCAAAATTTAACTTTTCATTAAAAAATTTTTTTAAAAATTTTACTCCCTCCACTCTAAAAAATTTGCCCCCCCTTTCGTCATCAATAATTGTTTACCCCTTCTACTCAAAAATTTTTTCAAAATTCCATCTCACTTGCAGACATTTATTTTACCTTCTATTTGCTCTCCTGAAAGAAAATTTTATTTGTCACATATTTATTATTATCATCATTATTCATGCACCTGAAAAAATTATGCATATTCATACAAAATAAATTTGTCATGTGTAAATTCAATAAATCTATTGTCTGAGTAATTTTCTAGCAGCGTCTAAAACTAAAAACATCACAGTCATATACCTGTATATTGTACATACAGGCGCCACATTCCGATGTCCCCACCCTGTTACTTTCTAACAATAACTTTCAACCAATCAGAAAACTCGATTTTACCCGCTGTTTTCAAATCATGCGATATATATTTTAATACAATAATGATCTCTTAAACGATTTTATTAATTATTTTATAAACCAAGTTTATAAACAATAATTTTTACAGATATAAACATTTCTATAGCGTGAATGAGCATGATGCAATAATTGAACAGTTGATTATAATGTATATATTTTTTATAATCAATTATTTTTTTCTAGTAACATTGATCTGGTATCTAAAAAATGTTATGTTGATGATATTATTTAAATAATTCAACTATAATTTTTACTTTAAAGCATCTTTCATATCTCTTTCGCTCTTGTGTCTTATAGATCGGAATGCACCTCAATCCGTCAATAACCAAGAATATGATGCAGTTATTAAATATAATAATAATAATTTTTTTATTTTATAAAATTAAGAATTTATATTAAATATAATAATAATAATTTTCATTTTATAAAATTAAGAATTTTTATTAAATATAATAATAATAATTTTTATTTTATAAAATTAAGAATATTTATTAAATATAATTATTTTTTATTTTATAAAATTAAGCATTTTTTATTAAATATAATTATTTTTTATCATAAATTTCTTACAATTATTCTCTCTCTTACTCTCATATCTAGTATATACAGATATATTCTCTTAACCAATGAGAGAGCAGTATTTTGAATTTGACATGGCGGTAAAGTATGTAAGGGTATTATGGTTAACTACTCTCTATTTTCTGCTCCAAACTGCTCGAGCACGTGGGGCTGAGCATGTGGTGGGGAGCTCTCGCTCCGAACTGTAGCTAAGCCTAGGGAACATTTTGCGGCGCGGGAATGTTATTTCAAAACTGTTTGCAGGGGGTAAGATGGTCACTTTAAATCTTCGGCGCGGGATAGTCCCAATCTGATGGAGAGGGGATGCATATCGGTTGAAAAATATGAAGAAATAATGTGATAATTTTTTTCCAATTAACGTATATGTTTTCTTTACTTTATAATTTTGGTTAAAATATCATCTATTTTTACCCTCTACACAACATTCTGATATCTATGTGTACCATGATTTAAAATAATTTAGGGTGGGGGTTTTTCCTTCCCATCAACACAAATTAATCATATTTAAGAGCCCGAATCTGTGATCAGAGCATCAGTCAGCTACTTTTCAGTAACAAGTGAATTTAAAAATCATGAATAAAGATTACTTAACGTATATTTCAACAATCGAGGAGGCTTATAAGCAGCTGTTGAAGCTTGATTATAAGCAAAATCGTGAAGTTTTTGCAAAGTATGAAGAGATTGCCGAAAAACATATTAGATCATACAATGCTATATTAAATCAAACGAATTTATCTCATGGTGAACGAAACCAGCTCCAAGCACATATCACCATACATCGTGCTCTCACCGCAGACTTTAAGAGCAAGCTAAAATTCGAACTAGAAAACAATAACCTTATCAGCGGTGGTAGGATAAGTGTAAATCGTATTGAAGATCGTGTTGGATGGCAAGACTCTGAAACCATTTTCAATAACAGAATGCAAAGTGGATTGATTGTCAACTTGTGTCATGTGGAATTAAGTGATTTTTTGCAAGATGCAAAAATTTTTTTCACTTAGAAAATTGAAGAATTGATGGAAAGTAATATTTCAGTTAAAGCAAACACAGAATTAGCATGCAAGTTCGAAAAAGTGCAGGATACTCAAACAACTGAAGAAATCAAATATTTTGCAACAAAAAGTGAAACAATTTTACCATCTACAGATATTAGTCAATGGTTTGATGAATTTGTATCTCAACCCCTATCGACTAAAGTTGAAGATTTCAATTTAAAAGATTCAGGGTGGTCATTGATACGAGTAAGTCATTGATACGGGTGGTCATTGATACGAGTAAGTCATTTAATGGTTAACGTAAATCACTACACACCGCTCTCTGGAGGTGCCTTCTTTTCAACGTTTGCCTCACTACCAAAATTTATTCAACGCAAACGTGCTGTTATTAACATTGAAAACTTCAAGGATGATCGCTGCCTCTTGTGGTCAGTAGTGGCGTCACTTCATCCAGCATCATCCAAGGTAGAGAAAACTTCATCATATCCGCATTTTAGTACAGTTCTAAACTATGAAGGTATCAATTTTCCAACTCCTTTGCAAGATCTTCCGCGTTTTGAGCAGCTAAATAATTTAGCAATTAATGTATATGGATTAGAAAAAATATCAGAAAACAGCAATAAGGAAATAATAGTCCCTGTGTACTTGAGTAAAGCAAGCAAAGATAAGAAAAAAATTCATCTATTAATTATTGAGAGTAATTATGATGATGATGATATGGAAGTTGATTATGATTTAAAAACTATAAAAAGCACCTTTCACTATACGCTAATAAAAGATCTTTCACGATTAATTGCTAGACAAATTTCAAAAAGCCATTCGAAATTATATTTTTGTGATATATGTCTTAATCATTTTAAATATGAATATTCATATAATAATCATAGAGTAGATTGTTTACAAAAAAACAATGTTAGAGTTTCATTCCCGAAAGATAAAATATTAAAATTCAAAAACATAAATCACCAGGAACCAGTACCATTCATTATATATGCTGACATTGAATGTATTATTGAGCCTGAAAAAAACAATTGTCAGAGAGATGTTCCTCATAGTATTGCATATTCTAAAAACTGCAGATTTAAATTGAAACGAGGAGAAGACTGTATTGAATGGTTTGTCTCAGAATTAAAATCAATTTCAAAAGAAGTAAATGAGAGTGTGAAAGGTAATATTAAAATGAATTTTAACATAGATCAACAGCGAGAATTCAATGCAGCGAAAACTTGTCATATTTGTAATCGACCGTTTAAAGATAAAGATATTAAACACCGAGATCACTGTCATATGACTGGTCGATTTTGTGGAGCAGCTCACGCACACTGCAATATAAATTATCAAAATCCTTATTACATTCCCGTAGTTTTTCACAATCTTTCTGGATACGATTCTCATTTTTTAATTCATACACTAGTAAAATCATTTGAGAATAAAATGTGTGTTTTACCTCAAACAAAAGAAAAATATATTTCCTTCAGGCAAGATGTTGATGGGACTAAGGTGAATTTACGGTTTGTAGACTCATATAGATTTATGGTATAAATATAGATATAACTTGGATGATGATGATAAAAAAATTACTTCTGCAGAGTATGAAAATGATTGTGAAAGATTTAAATTAGCTACAAAGAAAGGTGTTTTCCCATATGAGTATGTTGATAGTTGGAGTAAACTAGATGAAACTCAATTACCCGAAAAGAAATTGTTTTACTTAAAATTAAATGACTCTCATATATCTGACGAAGATTATGAACATGCCAAAAAAGTCTGGGATAAATTTGATATCAAGACACTTGGTGAATACTCAGATCTTTACTTGAAAACTGATGTTCTTTTGCTTGCTGATATATTTGAAAAATTTCGAATGACTTGCATGGAGACTTACAATTTAGATCCAGCTCACTACTATACAAGCCCCAGCCTGGCTTTTGATAGTATGCTGAGACTCACAAAGATTGAGCTGGAGATCTTAGATGACGCAGAAATGATATTATTCCTTGAGAAAGGTATAAGAGGCGGAGTAGCTCAATGCTCAAATCGGTATGCTAAAGCCAATAATCAGTGTTCCCAGAAACTTTTGCTTGTCTGATCGACACAGTGCCGTCAAATTATCGGATCTTCTGAAAAATTATCGTACGCACCAAAAAAAAATTTTAAACTTAAGTTCTTGACTAAATTTACATAGTTTAAATTTTTTTTATGCCAAAATATTTTCATTTAAAATTCGGACATAAATTTACTCTTGAAAAATATTTACAAAAAAAATGTTTCTTCATGAAATGAAATCAAATAAAAAAATAATCAATTTTATATATTGATTCATATTTATTTATTAAACATTAGCATAACAAAATAAACTGTGTAGGGCGATAGGGCACCCGCGGGGTGCTGTATACTTCGAGCAGGTAATAAATGAAAGTTAACCCGCATGGATAAGAATGAAAATCAAACATATCGAAAATTATCGTACAATTACCGTACAAGACACATTTTATCGTAACTTTTCGTCACATAATCAAAGTCGGATGTACGATCGTATAATGCTTCAAATTATGTGACGTTTACGATAATTATGTGACGGATGGGAACACTGCCAATAATCCATACATGGGTGAAGATTACAATCCGGCAAAAGAAACTTCATATTTAATGTATTTTGATGTAAATAATTTGTATGGAGCAGTCATGTCTCAATATTTGCCATACAGTTCTTTTGAATGGTGTGAAGGCTTAACAGAACCAACAACTAATACATTGACATCTAATGCTCAAGAAATCAGTCAAATTATTTTACAAATCCCTGATGATTCTACTGAAGGATATATCCTAGAAGTGGACTTGGAATATCCAGAGGAGCTTCAGGATAATCACAAAGATTTACCACTGTGTCCAGAGCACATGATACCACCAAATGGAAAGACAACCAAGTTAATTACATCTCTTCATGATAAAAAAAATTATGTTATACATCATAGAAACTTGAAACAATGTTTGGAGCTAGGAATGCGTCTGATAAATGTTCATAGATTATTAAAGTTTAAGCAAAGTCCATGGCTAAAAGAGTACATTGACTTGAATACAGAAAAAAGGAAGCTAGCTAAAAATTACTTTGAAAAAAATTTTTGGAAGTTGATGAATAATGCAGTGTTTGGAAAAACCATGGAGAATGTTAGAAAACATCGAGATGTTAAAGTAGTTAAGCAATGGTCTGGTCGTTATGGAGCTAGATCATACATACCTCAACCAAATTTTCATAGCTGTTTAATTTTTGAAAATGATTTTACATTAATAGAAATCAAACGTACAAATGTGCTATTCAACAAGCCAATATATTTAGGATTTGCAATACTTGAAATATCAAAGATATATATCTATGATTTTCATTACAATTTTATTCAAAGAACTATATCACCATCACAATCCAAAGTGATGTATACTGATACAGACAGTTTAATTTATCACTTTAGAGTTCCAGACATTTATCAAATAATCAAAAAAAATATTAATAAGTTTGATATTTCTGATTATCCTAAAAATAATATTTATAATATTCCGTTGGTTAATAAAAAAGTAATTGGATTAATGAAAGATGAGAATAATGGAAAGATAATGCTTGAATTTGTCGGTCTGTGCGCCAAGTAGTATTCATTTAAAGTTCAGGGTGTAAAGCAAGAGAAAAAGAAAGCAAAAGGAGTAAAGTCTTCTACAATCAGAACAATAACCTTTGATGATTATTTGTTCTGTCTCTGTCAACATGAAAATTTAGAAGCAAAGCAATTTTTGATCAGAAGCAGGAAACATAAAGTTGATATTATTTGTCAAAAAAAATTAGCATAAAGCTGGAATGACGACAAAAGAGTTATATTGTATGATTCAGCTGACACATTATCATGGGGTCATAGAGATGTAATGATTTTGGAAGACTAAGTGTATTTTTTAAAGTATATTTCAATAAAAAAATTTAACGTATAGATAAACGGTGTTTTATTATTTTACCTTGAACCTATAATTTATTTATAGCTCATAATTATTCATAGTGAACTATTATATAATACTTAATTATTTTTATTTATATTCTCAAATGTTTTAATTTGAATATTTCATCGAATATGATTGTTTTTAATGTTTATTAATAATTAATTAGAAAAAATTTTAAGTATCAATTATATATAATTCATAGTTATTTTTTTTTTTTATTACAAATAATTCATATTAAATTATAAAATTTATTTCACGCTTCTAAACATTGCTTTTTATAATTTCCACAGAAATTGTTTATAAAAAAATGTTTTTTTAGACAGAACTTTCATGTGAGGTATTCGATTACATCGCCACCTAGTTGAGCGAAATTTCGGTGGAAAATTAAAAAATTATTTAATTTTTATTATTGAAAATGAATATAATTTCTAGGATAGTTATAGATGATTTATATAAGACTTTGGTTTTATAATAAATTTAAAATATGTGAAGCTTGGTTATAAGTTTGAAGGGTATTTTTTTTTATATTTTTGTGCTGCATGTGTATATACTATACATAACCTAGTGAATTCCACTAGCATAGTGACAAACTTGATCATCGCAATAGTTTTTTATGAATGTTGGAAAAAATTTGCAGAAAGATTAAAAAAATTTATAAACAAATTAAAAAATAATGAGAGAGTAAGTAGAGTTATTATTGTTATTATTTTTTGAAACAGTACAAATAAGATTAATTAAATTAAGATTTTTTCAGAATGTCGGTTTATAAATTATATATCTCACAAGCATGGACAAACTTGCAGAAAGATTGTTTGCATTTTCCGATTGAATATGAAATTATGCGCTTCTGAGATGCAAATAAATCGCTTGATGGTGCCAAAGTAATAATAAAGGGTATTGAAGCGACATTAGTTTTAAACGTTGACCGAGGATACATGTGGTTTCGTGAAGATCCAAAACACCAATTCCCTGTCAATTCACCCGCTGGATTCGTACACCTTGTAAGTGTTTTATTGTTATTATTTTAATTACAATAAAAAATAATTTATTTATTTTTTTTTTTTTTTTTTTTTTTTTTAGACTTCCAATACCTGTGAAATTGTTGAGTAATAGTTGAAATGATTGAGGTGTAATTTGTTGCTACCACTTTTTATCAGCAGCTATGATATTCTTTTAATGGTTATTCAACCTTATTTTATGAAAAAATATTTAAATATTATTATTTGTACTTTTTGAGATGTATGTAATTTTAATTTTTATGATTAATTATAATTCTCAATTTTAATTTTAGCATTTAATTTTTAGTATAAAATTATTATTTACAATAAAAAAATTTTATGATTTTAGAAGATAAAAAGATGTTTTAGAAATTAAATCCTATCATTTATATTTTATTTTTAATATTGAATTTTATTTTTACTGAAGGTTAGAACATAAAAATATTAGAATTACATTAAATGATGATTTAACATTTATTAAAAATAATAATAATACTATATTGAATAATAATATATATTGAATGATAATAATAATAATAATAAATTTATTTTATCCTCGACCGTCATCAAAATCATTGTCGGGTGATGCTGGCGATGATGGTCTGTTTGGTGATGGCGGAGGCGGTGGTGGTGGTGATGCTGGTCTTTGTTGATCCTCAATATCCATCAACTCCACCTGAAGTTGTTGAATCTGATCATGGAGCTGATCATTTCGAGCTCTTTCAAGGTGAAGTTGGTGGATTAGCTCGTGATATTGTTGAGGCCAAGGTTGAGGTTGCTGCTGGAGTTGTTGAGGCAAAGGTTGAGGCTGTTTCTGAGGTTGTTGTTGAGGTTGCTGCTGAAGTTGTTGTTGTTGAGGCTGAGGCTGTTGCGGGGGCTGCTGTTGTTGCTGCAGTTGTCGACGATACTCGATGTGGATTCTGGGGTGTACCCGGTTGAAATTATCAGGTTTGTACCACCAGTACATTTCCTCATCATCGATTACTAGAGTTGTGGAAAGATCCCCGACTGTAATAGAGCAACCTCTTACAGCACCATGAACTTTAACATGAGCATGCACTTGCTGCGTAACATTACGCAGCAATGCAGAGTGATCATAATCATGGTGCTGTAAAAATCTCCGTGGAGCATATTCACAATAGTGAACCTGCCCTATTACAGTCCTCTCCATGAGCGTAGCTACTCCGTCGCTGACCACTCTTCTTCCTGTATGAAAGATTGGGTAATCACCCCGCTCATCATCACCCCGGAACCACCAAAATGTATTAATATCATTAATATTTAGTGTTCCTCCAACACCATCAACAACAATTCTCGCTCCCATCTTCATTCCTCGAAGACGCCTTTCCTCCTCAACTTTTATCAGGATGATTCCCATTAGCTTCTCGTGATCGGCCTGATAATTTTCCACCCAAACTTGAGGCACTAAGACATTATATTTTATGGGTGTAGGAGCCTGCGAAAATAATAAAAAAATTATTCCACTTGAATATTAAATATATATTTACAACAACAAATAAAAATCAAAAATTAGTAAAATTGAATGAAACTAAATTAATAAGTTTTATTTATTTATTACTAATTGTTATATCAATAATTATTATATTATTTATATGATATATATATATATATATATATATATATATATATATATATATATATATATATATATATATATATATATATTACTCATTAATGATATGCTCAAAATAATGTTTAAAAAAATAATCATACAATGACTTTTTGAAAATTTAGCTTTATTTAATTAACATATTAAATATATATTTTTAAATAAATAAATAAATGTTCAATAAATAAAAGTTGTAGCACACAGCTAATTATGATGAGAATTTAAGAGCTCTACGTAATTTACTAAGTATCCAATCCCTTTAATCTGTTTACACTTGGATTTACCATTAAAAAAACTTTAAAATTCAATATTCTAAACAAAATCTCACTTACAATCAATGCAAACATCTTAAGGAAATCTTCTCAATCTTCTAATTACATATATTTATTTTTCTAATATTATATAAATATGTTTTAATTACCCATCATTACTTTATTTGCTTATGATAAACGACATCAGTGAATTACTCATAACTTTCTAAAATTTATCTATGTAATAATAACAATTATTTTTATTTATTTATAACCTTATAGGGTAAACTTATGCTTAATCAAAAACTGATTATTATCATAATATTATATTGATTAAATTCTGATTCACTTAAGCTTTTTATCAATAAAGTTTATTTACTTAAATTCAGAATGAGTAATTTATTTGTTTAAATATAATTCTATTATTATTAGATGATTCACTTCAGGTGAAAGCTACTTTTCAACAATTTAATTGATTATTTTATCAAGTTGATTAATTCTTATCTCTAAAAAACCTATAAATTGAATGGTTTAAATGTTTAATAAATCAGTTTCATATAAAACGTGAACATACTCGTATCAAATACAGTGATTTTGTATATTTTATATAATATATATTTAAAATGTCAATTTAAATCGTCGAGTTTAATAATGTGCTCACCACAATCACCCAAGCATATGAATTATTGTCACAGCTTGATGTAATCGATCAAGAAAAGTGTCGGAGATGGGTTCAGATTTGTGTTGATACTCATAAACAGTTTGATGATTTATTATGTGATACTAGAAGCAGTGTCCATGAACGAAAAAATTTGCTAACCAATATAAATCTATTATGCTGGTATAAGGAAAAATTTTCACAATTAGCCGCTCCTGTGATTGGTGGTGCATTAGATGGTAATAATCTAATTCAATGGCTAGACTTAGAGAATGCATTTCAAAACCGCATTAAAACAGGATGTGTTATTAATAAAGGTCACATCGACTTACATGCTTTTCTAAATGATGCTGGGAGGATTGTTATCGATAAAATAAAAAATACTCTACGAGTGGATGGAAATATTAAAGTTAGCACAACTTTAATATGTAAATTCGAAAATTCCAAAGATGATCTTACTATTACGGAGAATAAATCATTCAAGACTAGAACTACAGAAATTTTACATACAACATCTCCCGTTGATTGGTATAAAGAATCAGTATATGATACTCTTCTAAGAAAAATTGAGGAATTCAATGAGAAGGAGTCAGGATGGATGGAGCTTCACTGAAGTAATCAGCTTAGGTGTTGATATCGCGCGTTTCGCTCCGATTCATGGTGGATTCTCAACATTCATATCAATGCCAAAAGAAATACAGGATAAAGGTGCTGTCTTGAACATTCAGAATAATGATATATACTGCTTCTTGTGGTGTGTGAAAGCAGCCTTATTTCCTGCATCAAATAGTCATCCTGAACGTGTTTCATCATACCCTAACTTAGATGATAAGTTTAATATTCAAGGTATAAAATTTCCTATGAAATTACAGGATATACCTAAATTTGAAAAGTTGAATAATTTAAATATCAATGTTTACGGCATCGAGTCTGAAATTATCAGAGATCAAACCGAGAAAACAATGAATAGTGTAGTAGTTCCATTATATTTAAGTAATAATTTATCAGATAAAGAAACAATACATCTTTTAATAGTAGAATCTGGTAGATGTTATTATAGTAATGGGAAAGATGATAATGATATTACATATGAAAATGTCAAAAATTTTCAAACAATTTTTCACTTTGCTCTGATTAGAAATCTTTCTAGGTTAATAAAATCGCAAATATCGAAAGCTCACTGTAAATTATGGTTTTGTGATCGTTGTTTATGTCATTTTAAATTTGAAAAATCCCTTAAAAGGCATCGGGATGATTGTGTAAAATTTAACAATGTAAGAATGAGATTACCCGAAACAGATGAAGATAAAATCTTAAACTTTAAAAATTATAAGTACAAAGATCCAGTTCCATTCATCATATATGCAGATTTCGAATGCATTCTTACTAGTGAATCTGATAAGATTGAAAAACATATACCACATAGTGCAGCATATTATATACATTGTAATTATGATAATTCTCTTTCAAAATTCGAGTTTAATCGTTCATCCGACTGTGTAAACTGGCTTGTTGGTAAATTAGAATCTTTGGGTCAACAAGTAAATAAATTTTATAAAAATATTATAAAAATGAAGCAGCTTACTCCAGAGGAGGAGAATTATCATAAAACTGCTGAAAATTGTCATATATGTGGAAAAAATTTTAAATCTAAAGATGAAATAAGGTGTAGAGATCATAATCACTTGACGGGTAATTATAGGGGTCCCAGTCATCAGACTTGTAACCTAAACTACAAACAGTCATTTACGATCCCTGTAGTGTTTCATAACTTGTCTGGGTATGATGCTCATTTTATTATAAGCTCATTAGCGACTGGGTTTAAAGGGGATTTAAATATTTTACCTGTGAACAAAGAGAGGTATATATCATTCACTAAAGCTATTGCAGGCACATCGGTTTCACTCCGCTTCATTGACTCATTTCGTTTCATGGCATCGAGCATAGAAAAATTAGCCGGCAACCTTACCGACAATGATAAAAAAATAACTAAAAAGTATTATCCTAATTTTGAAGAGTTCAAATTAGTTACTCGTAAAGGAGTATTTCCCTATGAGTTCATTGACTCAATAGATAAACTTAACTATAATCATTTACCAGAAAAAAAGTTATTCTACTCTAAACTTAATGATGATGATATATCCAATGAGGATTATCAACACGCAAAAAATGTATGGAGTAAGTTTAATATAAAAACTCTGGGCGAATATTCAGATTTATATTTAAAGACTGATGTATTATTACTCGCGGATATTTTTGAAAATTTCCGTTTTAATTGTTATAAAACTTATGAATTAGATCCTGCACACTACTGTACAGTTCCAGGATTAGCTTTTGACGCTATGCTTAAGCATACAAATGTTAAACTAGATTTATTGGATGACCCTGAAATCATACTCTTTTTTGAAAAGGGGATTCGAGGTGGTGTTTCACAATGTACAAATACATATGCTAAAGCTAATAATAAGTTCATGGGTGAAAATTTTAATAAAAATGAAGCAGAATCTTACATCATGTATTATGATGTTAATAATCTTTATGGAGCTGCAATGTGCTCATCTTTACCTTATGGATCATTTGAGTGGGTTGAAGATCATGAATTTGCTGATGTTAATACTGTAAATAAATTTATCAATAGTAATGATAATGAGGTAGGATATATTTTAGAAGTTGACTTAGATTACCCACTCGAACTTCATGATCCTCATAAAGACTTACCTTTGTGTCCTGAACATTTCATCCCACCAAGAAGCAAGCAATCTAAATTAGCTACAACACTTTACTCAAAGAAAAAATATGTGATTCATTATGAGAATTTGAGACAAAGTCTTGAGCTAGGTTTGAAGCTTGTAAAAATCCATCGAGTTCTACGATTTAAACAATCAGCATGGCTCAAACCATACATTGAAAAAAATACTGACTGTCGTAAATTAGCTAAGAATGATTTCGAAAAGGATTTTTACAAGCTTATGAATAATGCTGTTTTTGGTAAGACAATGGAAAATGTTAGGAAACATAAAGATGTTAAGATGATAAGTAAATGGTTTGGGCGATACGGAGCTAAGAGTAGGATTTCTTCATCTAATTTTAATAGCTTTATGATTTTCAATGAAAACTTAGTCGTTATTGAGCTTAATAAAGTTAATGTATATTTTAATAAACCCATATATATTGGTTTTAGCATTTTAGACTTATCTAAAACATATATTTATGATTTCCATTATAACTATATTAGAGAAAAATTTAATGATAATAAATCTAAATTATTATATACAGATACTGATAGTTTAATATATCAATTCAATGTACCTAATATATATGAACATATCAAGCAGGACATAGATCGATTCGATACATCAGACTATCCTCGGGATAATATTTACAATATCCCATTAAAAAATAAAAAAGTATTAGGTCTCATGAAAGATGAGAATAATGGTAAAATTATGACTGAGTTTGTTGGCTTAAGAGCGAAGCTCTATGCTTATAAAGTTCCTAATGCTTCTAAACCCGCAGATAGAATTAAGAAGAGAGCAAAAGGTGTTAAAGGTTCAGTTGTACGGAAAATTGAGTTTGATGATTATAAAGAGTGTCTAATGAATCATATTAACATTAGACGATATCAATATATTATTAAAAGTAGCAAACATGAAGTGCGTACAATTAAGTAAGAGAAATTAGCTCTAAGTTGGCATGATAATAAGCGGAAATTAATTGATGATTCAACTGATACTCTACCCTGGGGGTATAAGGTGTCTAATAAAAGGGTTAGATATAATTAAAAACTGTATATATATATAAGTTAAAAATGTAATTAGATTAAGGATTATCAATAAAAATGAAAAACTTGTAAAAAAAATAATTTTTATTTATTTATTCAATCACCTATCATTTTACATATCAGATTTATTAATCCAGCTATTATGTGAATTATCAAAACCTGTCCACTTAACATAAACCTTATTCCCACGTTTTTTTAAAACTTTCTCTATTAAATAAATATCCGGATATTTTACTCCACTAAGTTCTTCAGCGTAAAAGCCTCCTTGAATCGGCTGATCCTGATAATCAATCAACTTGTAAGTTGTAGGATTTGTATTTTGCACAGTCTTGATAGTAAAAATTTCTGTTGTCCAGTTTGGTGTGTATCCCTTCTCAAATATATGTTTATATTTACTGATACGCACTTTATCTCCAACTTTAAATTTACTTTTCAGCATTACAGGTTTCTTTTTAAGAGGATCATATATGCTCTGTAGCAGTTCTTTTTCTTTGGCTGCAGTCACATCGACTGGTTTCATCTTAATTGTTCGATGTTTCGTGTTATTATAAGTATTCACTAAATCAGGGAGCATATCAACCCATTTATAAGAACCTTGTGCTGTAAATTGCCGCCACATTTTATTTTTAAGTGTTCTATTGAAACGCTCGCAAATAGAAGCTTTGAGATTGCTGAATGTAGAGTACATGTTTATCTTATACTGCTTCATAAGATCTTTGAATTCCTTGTTATAGAACTCTTTTCCGTTATCAACATGTAAGTTTTGTGGTTTGCGATCTCGTTGGAGTACACTTTTCATTGCATTTCTAACATCACCGGCACTTTTACTTTTAATAGGGACTACCCAAGCATACTTTGAGAAAATATCTATTATTGTCAGTAGATATTTATACCCATTGTTAACTTTAGAATATGGAATCATCTCAACCAAGTCAGCTTGCCATGTTTCATCAATCCCACGAATGTCAACATGACGTCGAGCGTAATTTTTTCGAGCTTGTCTGTGAAGCTCGACAGCTATAATTTCTTTTTTATTTACCATTATTTTTTAATAAGCTCTGATATTTTTTGTTTGATATCTTTTATAACCTCCTCAGCACGCAACAATGATTTTACAGTCGATCTTAAACTACTTTCTAGTTTATTAATCTTAGTTTGCTGATTATTAATAATATTATTTGATGCTTCCACTTTGGCTTCCAAATCATTAATGATATTTTCCAATGTTTCGAGATGAGTAATACGTTTATTATTATTATAAATTGTTCGTTTGAGTACATCTAATTCAATATTTACACTTGAACGCATACATGATAACGTAACAACGTCATTTTCTGCGATAGCTTTTGAAACGTTACACAACCTTTTGCCATCCAAGTCAAATTTTCCATCGCCAGTTAACTTAAATCCAACTCCTGGTGTCCCAGGAATTCCTTTACTGTATTGTAAGTCATTTGTTTTATATGATGTACGCCCAAATATATCAATAGTCATTTTATGAACCTCTCTTGTCAACAGTTTACTATCAAATGATAGAATTATGCTGAGAACTTCAATAAATAATCTGAGCTTCTCGCAACTCCTCAATAATGGAAATTATTTCATTTGAGTGACTAGAGTTGCCAGCTGCTTGAGATGCAATCAGTAAGCGTAACCTATCAACCAGTTCATTAGGATCATCCCAGTAAACATAATCAATATTTTTCCGCTCTCTCGAAGCAGTCATAAAGGTCGGTAATCCTTCACCCTCTATCACTGATTGAGTTAGCTTAGATATGAATTTATAATACTTAAGAGTCTTTTCAGTGTAAAGACTACGGTTTGACTCAAAATTCTTCCTATGTGTATTTGTTGAAATCAAGAAATCTTTATAAACTTTCAAATCGTTTTCATTTATTAGACGCTCTAGAGGATCACTCTTGAATATTAACTCAGTCAATCCTGGAGTTAATGGAATACTTTTATTTTTCACCTTCAAAGTATTATCCTCAAAATATACTGCTGAGTCACCCAGAAAGAGCTGTTGACCTTTTTAACGAATTCCAAATCTGGTGTCTAACCCTCTATAATTTTTCTATTCAACATTGATAAATAATAAGACACAGGATCTCGATCTTTATGTGGTGTGCTTGTCATTCCTGGAGATGGTGACATAATAGTTTTATTTATCCTGCTTGATTGATCTAAACTTGAATTGTCACCTAACATTTGAGAGCTATTATTGTTAATCGTCTCATATTCACTAATTTCTGGTTTCTTGAGTGAATAATTCTCTGACTCATCCTGTTTTATTTCATATTTTATAGCTTTAGAATTTTCAACTAATGCTCGTAATGGCGTCACTATAGGTTTAAAAGCTTCATTTGCTGCTTGTTCAGAAGAATCTCGACCAATTTTCAATATCTTATATTTCTGTCTGATTGAATCACTAACTTTGGATAATTCATTCAACATCTCAGTCTGTTGAGATATACTTTTTTTATACGCCATGTTTTCACACTCGAAATCGTCATACAACTGGCCAATTTTATACATGATCATCTAATTTATACTTATGAAGCAGTCAAAACCTTTTCTATAACGCCCATTATTTACTTCACTATCTTTGTCAACTACCACAAATCCATACTTATTGTTACTATTTTTATCATTCCAGCATGCAGCACATAAGTCTCTGAATTCATTATACGGCATATCAGTATTCACATGATCATCATAAATATGTTTTAAGTTAATTTCATCTTGACGAAAAAGCACAAGAAAGTTTGTATTGTCTCTAATTAGATGTTTTGGAATTTTCGAATAGGTTTGAGAGAGATAGAAACTATCCACATTCTTATGTCGCCCCATACAAAAATAAGCTCTGATATGATCCTGTTTCTCGCAAGCTACGTCATCAAATATCATGAGTGAGTTTGATTGAGCCTCCTCTGGATTGATGACTGACTCATGATCGCTGAATGGGTGATAGCCTACCCCCTCCACAGGTTTGAGGATAGATTCTAAAAACTTATACTTTGGTTGGTATAAAGATTTAGAATATACATAAATATTCTCAAACCTCAAACCATTAGGATGGGTTACAAGAGATAAGAGTGCGTTAGTCTTCCCACAATTTGATGGTCCACAGATAATTGCTCGAACAGTATTCGGTAAGAGCGCACCATGACGCTTTTGAACTTTTTTATCATCACCTTGTACAATCTGATCAAAATTTATAACCGGTAATTTAGCAGTTTGTTTTTCAAACTTCATTTTGACAGGCACTGATTACTGTTAACTGTATGACATTTAAATCACAACTCATTGATTTGACTATAAATATTGAGTATTTATATAATCTGAGTCAGTAATTGATTAGCAATGGTTAAGAACAGACGCCTTATTAAAGCTAAAACTAAGCGTGGTGGGGGAATTGTTAATGGGCTTATTAATAAACTACCAATAGAATTACATGTACCGGGATATCAATATTGTGGACCAGGCACAAAGTTATCGAAAAGACTGGCTCGAGGTGATCCTGGTATAAATCCGCTTGATAAAGCGTGTAAAGATCATGACATTGCTTATTCAAAAAATCCAGGTGATATGCAGGCGCATCATGCAGCTGATAAAAAGCTTGCACAACAGGCTGCATTACGTATTCATGCTAAAGATGCTAGTCTTGGTGAAAAAGCTGTTGCTTGGGGTGTTAACAAGACTATGAGAGTTAAAAGAAGTTTGGGTATGGGTTTGTGCGCCAAAAAAAATAAAATGAAGAAAAATAAAAGGCTGAAGAAAAATAAAAAGTTAAAAACAAAACCTAAAAGAGGCGGTAGAGTGAAAAAAAAACTTGGAGGGAATATAATGAAGAAAAATAAACCTGTATCAGTGCGAAAAATAATTAGTTCAGCTAAAAAATCGATGCGTAAAAGCATTGAGCCAATAAAATCAGCGTTACATGCAGCTAGAAAAGCTGTAAAAGATGCAGGTGGTAAAAGAAATGTTAGATTACCACGTGTATTACCAGTACCTTCGAAGATTGGAGGGATGCTACCATTTCTAATACCTATGTTTGCGGCACTCAGTGCTGTAGGTGGCTTAAGTGGTGGTATAGCGACAATTGCTCGCACTGTAAATGCTGCTAAATCAGCTAAACGTGATTTAGAAGAAAGTAAACGTCATAATGCAACTATGGAGGCAATAGCTTTAGGCAAAGGGTTGTATTTGAAACCATATAAGCAAGGAATGGGATTATATTTGAATCCGCAGTCAAAAAACTTTTAACGCTACCACATCGAGCCCTAACTAATTATGATTTGATAAAATATGCGAAAGATTTGGAAATTCCACATTTTCGAGGTGTTTTCATGAGAAATGATTTACCAAAATCGGGTCCATGGGTCAATGAGTGCGCTATTGTTAATTTAGATGATAAAGATAGACATGGGACTCACTGGACTGCCTACAGGAAAAATAATAAAATTGTTACTTATTTCGACAGCTTTGGTAACCTTCAACCACCTGATGATCTCATGAAATATCTTGATGTGAGTAGTGTTAAATATAATCACAAAAGATATCAGGATTATGATACAATTATATGTGGTCACTTGTGTCTTAAGTTTCTGAGTAATCAACTATAAATAATGTATTCAGTTGGATCATTCCTCAGTTATGGCTGAATCATTGACATTGACACTAACAGGAGCAACCTCGACATTGGAGGCTCAATATTTCCCACCGATTGAATTATCACCTTCAAAAACTTATGTTCTGGGATTAGTAGAACTATTAACATATAACTCAATACCGAATATTGATGAAGGAGCGAATAATATTTATATTGGAAGTAGTGTAGATAAGACTCAACCCTCAGAGTATTATGGCAATGAGACATATAAACAAAAACAGGTTGTCAGGAGTGATACAATAATAACGATACCAACTGGAAGTTATGAGTTGAAAGATATTGAAGAATACTTATTAAAGCAGATGCCAAAAAATGTTGAATTCAGTTTGACAGCCAACAACAATGAATTACGAAGTGAAATTAAATGTAATAGACCAATTAATTTTGAGTATAAAGATTCAATTGCATCATTATTAGGATTTAGAAATCGTACACTGGAGGCAAATATACTTCACAAATCTGATTTACCAATTAAAATCCTTAAAATTAATGCCTTGAGAATTGAATGTAATATTACAACTGGTGCATATATAAATAATAAAAAATTTCATACAATCCATGAGTTTTTTCCGAGCATTGCTCCTGGATATAAGATCATAGTACCATCACACATCATTTACCTACCCGAAGTGTCTATTGGCACCCTCCACGGAAAAATCCGTGAGTCTAATTTCAACCATAGAGATACGGACATTTTCAAAGAAATGAGCCAAATGAAGCTTTATCCGTGTTTCTAATTTCAGCCGTGAATGTTACAATAATCGGTGCTGCTATTGACACGCTCCACGGATATTTTTACCGGCACGGATGCAATACTTTAACATAAGGATTGTTGGAGACACGGATAAAACCATACATTCGTATCTGGAAAAGTCCCTATCATAAAGCATTATATCCGTGCCCGTAAAAATATCCGTGGAGTATGTGAATAGACACTTCTTACAATAATAAGCTTTAACTCACGGATAAATGCTGTCCACGGATAAATACCATCCACGGACAAATATCATCCACGGATAAATACCACCTACAGATGAAATCGGACATATATATATGTCATTTCTAATCCCAATATACTTTTTTCATTCATTTAAAACGAATTAGGGGAACCTGGGGCACGAAGGCCCCCTGGGGCACAACGGCCCCCCTAAAAAATTAGGTAAAAATTTTTTTCTTCAATTTCCCTCAAGTTATGAACTCTATAATGTTTTTATGATATTTTGGGCCAATATGTGATATGTGGGGCATAATGGACCACTCGAGAAAAAAATTGTAACGAGAAAAAAATATTTTTTTTTTTTTTTTCAAATTGTGATAAATTTGTGGTAAAATGAATTAGAAAAAATTTACTTGACCTAAAAAATTGAATCATACAGGGGAGAGAGGTACACGACGGTTTCGGGTGTAACGGCCCCTCTCATAAATTAGGTATAATAAATAACAAAATTAATTCGTCTATAAATTTTGGAACCTTTCATTATAAGCCGAGTGCGATCAACGATCCGTACGCGGTCCAGGTGTTTTCCTCCGTAGGTTTACTTTAAAAAATACCGGGCATTAATTTTTAAGGGTTGATTTTTATGTCCGCACACGGACTTACCTGGAACGGTAAACCCCAAGGATTTTTATGTAATAAATCACAAAATTAATTCGTCTATAAATTTTGGAACCTTTCATTATAAGCCGAGTACGATCAACGATCCGTACGCGGTCCAGGTGTTTTACTCCGTAGGTTTACTTTAAAAAATACCGGGCATTAATTTTTAAGGGTGGATTTTTATGTCCGCACACGGACTTACCTGGAACGGTAAACCCCAAGGATTTTTATGTAATTAATCACATAATTAATTCGTCTATAAATTTTGGAACCTTTCGTTATAAGCCGAGTACGATCAACGATCCGTACGCGGTCCAGGTGTTTTACTCCGTAGGTTTAATTTAAAAAATACCGGGCATTAATTTTTAAGGGTTGATTTTTATGTCCGCACACGGACTTACCTGGAACGGTAAACCCCAAGGATTTTTATGTAATAAATCACAAAATTAATTCGTCTATAAATTTTGGAACCTTTCATTATAATCCGAGTACGATCAACGATCCGTACGCGGTCCAGGTGTTTTACTCCGTAGGTTTACTTTAAAAAATACCGGGCATTAATTTTTAAGGGTTAATTTTTATGTCCTCACACGGACTTACCTGGAACGGTAAACCCCAAGGATTGTTATGTAATAAATAACAAAATTAATTCGTCTATAAATTTTGGAACCTTTCATTATAAGCCGAGTGCGATCAACGATCCGTACGCGGTCCAGGTGTTTTCCTCTGTAGGTTTACTTTAAAAAATACCGGGCATTAATTTTTAAGGGTTGATTTTTATGTCCGCACACGGACTTACCTGGAACGGTAAACCCCAAGGATTTTTATGTAATAAATCACAAAATTAATTCTTCTATAAATTTTGGAACCTTTCGTTATAAGCCGAGTACGATCAACGATCCGTACGCGGTCCAGGTGTTTTACTCCGTAGGTTTAATTTAAAAAATACCGGGCATTAATTTTTAAGGGTTGATTTTTATGTCCGCACACGGACTTACCTGGAACGGTAAACCCCAAGGATTTTTATGTAATTAATCACATAATTAATTCGTCTATAAATTTTGGAACCTTTCGTTATAAGCCGAGTACGATCAACGATCCGTACGCGGTCCAGGTGTTTTACTCCGTAGGTTTACTTTAAAAAATACCGGGCATTAATTTTTAAGGGTGGATTTTTATGTCCGCACACGGTGTATTTAAAGATCTACTTTTTCATATTCCTTGAAACAATTTTGTATTTTTGCAAAATTATGATTTGGTTTGGGAAAGTGGTAGAATCTAATCTCTGGATCACTACATAACCTACTATTACATCCATAAACACAACAACACTTTTTACTATTTGTTTTTTTTTTAGAAAAAACCTCATTCCAAAACTCTTTAAAGGGTCAAACACTTTGGTAGTCAAACTATTTTATGGCTTTGAAAATTTTGAGAAATATTAAAAAAAAATGACTTCTCTGACTCTATCTTCAAATAACTTTCAAATTATGTTGCGTATTCACAGATTCGGTAGAATCTGGCGCCAAGTTCCGTTCAAAAATTCCGTTGTAAACGGAGCGCCAGACTACCGACTGTGTTTTACTGTAAGCATCACGTTTTTTTGAGGTTGCAAATTTTATTAAATTCTGCGGTCATTCTTTTTCTTAAATTTCTATTATAACAGTATAGTTCATATCTTATTTTCCTAATATTAATTAATTATATCCAATTATAACAATTAATCTGCTTAAAATCATTAAATTTAATCAGCATAAACTGTAGCAACGCAAAAATTTCGATCCTGACTTTTTTTTGATGGGCAAAGTGATCTGCCACAGACTAAATAATTCGAGAATGCATAGTAATCCTCCGATAGATAGGAAACTATAGTTAAAAAAAGATATTCCGGAGCTTGCATCTACACTCGCCAGGGTGCACTGGAATTCTTTTTACATATACTGTAGCTTCAAGTAAACTCCAATCTCGAAAGGATTCACACACATATGTTTTAATGTTGTTTAATTAACATTTTTAATTAGCTGAATGTAAGTATTTTAAATATTCGCACTGCGCATGCGTCAAAATATACATGCAATGATTAACACTAGTTTCGATATTTTTTAAGAAATTTAAAATGAAATGAATATTTATTAGTTATTTATTTATTTACTTAATGATATTGATATTGTCTGACGTCTAACAATTTTTTTTTTCAATTATTTGAATTAATTAAAAAGTGATTCCTAAAAAATTACACTTGTAGATTTTTTAATTTCTTACACATGAAATGTGCTTGTCACTATAATTTTCAAAAGACCGCGCTGAAAGTCTAAACGTAAAGTTGACGCATGCGCAGTGCAAATATTTAGAATACAAATATTCAGCTAACTAAAAATATTAATTAAACAAAAAATAAACAATTTGAAGTTGGAACAAAGGTTTTTTATACATGAATAAGCATTAACAGAGGTTTATTGACCCGCATTGCAAATAAAATATTAAAAATTGCGATAGGGGGGCTAGATAAAGGCACATTTTTAATAAATTTTTCTTTAAATAAATAAATCGAGAACAAACAAATGTTTATAGTGAATAATAAAAAGCAAACGACGAACTAACGATGTAATGAAAAAAAAGTTTAAAAATTAAAAAAAAAATTTCTGGGGTGCTAACTTTAGTGAGCTGGGGTATATAATTTATAAAGAACCGCCATCTTAAATTAATGCAGCTTCAAAACTTAACATCGTTTAGCTCGTAAGAATCAGCGTCAAGCGTCAAGGTAAAAGTAAAGTAACATTTTATAAAGACTTTCACATAATTCAATTAACTAAATAAAGAGTCTTAGCTGTAAGTATATTGTGTTATTTCTTGAGTTTTCAATTTGAGTCAAACAATATCAAATTCTAATGATAGACTTTTAAATGACAAAAAATATTAAAATACTTTCTACGATTTCATGAAATATAAACATTTATTGATATTTTAAGTTCATTTATTTAAATTTAAATGTCTTTGAAAAGTAAATCCAATTGAATCCAATATTGGTCTTGAAGGGACTTACACTCATGTTGATAAACTAAGATGATTTGCTTGCGAATATTCCCTTATTCATTGATATTGAACTTTCAGCGGGAAAGTATAAAATTCAAATTATCAATTCCTTCAATTACAAAAAATGTAGAAATTTTGTTTTGTTTTTATACAAATTAAATTGTTGTTGTTGATTATTAGATTTTCAATACAAACTAAGAAGTACATGCGACTTAGTCATTAAGTTTTTTAATGCTACTAGCTACTATGAGAAAAAAAAAACTTTCATTTTTTATTAGGATTTGAGCTCTAAAATTAAAGAACAAACGACCTTTCATATGATTATAGCTCTGCCCGCAATATTTCATTAATTTGTGACTTTTTAATTTTGCGCGGGAACATCACAAATTTTAAATAAAAAATGTTAAAATTACTTCATGAATACAAATTTCTAGAAAAAACTATCAAACGACTTTACATGAGTGAGTTTTTAAACATATTTTTCTTATCAAATTTAATTCATTGACTAGACTAAATACATATGAGAATAAACATTGTTTGAGTTTTACTATCTTCGGGCAAGCCAGCAGTTCAAGATCTAGGCTATTCCCATTGGATAGTGTACATATTCTATAATTTTGTGGTCGTTTCCTATAGGTGGCATTGTTAGTCAATCGAGTAAGTTTCAAATAATTGTAATCTTTCGGTGAAAAGACTTATAACTATGCGCATGGTGCATTGTGTCATTTACTAGCTACGATATCATAATAACAATAACAATAATAATAATTATAAGACTGAAATTAATTATACCGGTAATAAATTGATGTTGAAAATAATAGTAATTCTAATATTTATCATTATTATTACTAAACTAATTATTGTTATTATTAAATTGATGTGCATTGGAATATCAAATCTAAATTAATAATTCTTTTAATTTACATAAATTTTGAAATTTTGACTATATACCCTGATAGAGTGATCCGGGTAAACTCCTCGGTTTAAATCGATTAACTAACTTATTAATGGGGATTTTACATTTTTTATGCATATACAGTAAAAATTTTTGAATTTTTATTCAATTCAAAGAATTATTAATTTAGATCCAATTTTCCAATACACATTAATTTACTAATAACAGTAATTATTTTAGTAGTAGTAATGATAATGATAGATATTAATGTTACTATTATTTCTAACATCAATTTATTATTACCGATATTATTAATTTCATTCTTATAATTATTATTATCATTATTGTTATTCTGATATTGTTGTTAGTAAATGACACAATGCATCATGCGCATAATTATAAGATTTTTCACCTAAAGATTACAATTATTTGAAACCTACTTGATTGAATAACATTGCCACCTGTAGGCAACGACTACAAAGTCATAGAATGTGTACACTATCCAATGAGAGTTGCCTAGATCTTGAATTGCTGGCTTGCAGGAAGATAGTGAAACTTAAACAATGTTTAGCCTGTTGTGTATGTAGTCTAGTTAATAAATAAAATTTAATAAAAAAAAAATATGTTTAAAAACATACACATGCAATGTTGTCTGATAGTTTGTTTTAGAAATTTAGTATTTATAAAATATTTCTACATTCCTAATTTTAAAATTTAACTTTTCCCGCTCAAAATTAAAAATTCATAAATAAGTAAATTAATGCGAACAAAGCTATTGTCATTTAAATGTTATTTGTTCGTTAATTTTGAAAATCAAATTCCTAATAAAAACTTTGAAATTCTGTTTCTCTCATAGTAGCTAGTAGCATTAAAAAACTTAACGTATCTAACCCGGATAAACTCCTCGGTATAAATCGATCATCTAACTTATCAATAGGGATTTTACATTTTATATGTATATATAGTAAAAATTTAAAAATTTTTTTAAATTAAAAAAGTTGTTGATTTGGATTTAATACTCTAATACACATTAATTTAATAATATCAATAATTATTTTAGTAATAATAATGATAATGATATTCTTAACATCAATTTGGTATTACCGATATAATTAATAATTAATAAATAAGGGGAAGGTTGACTTACTTATAAATTTTTAAACATTAAAAGGATGTTCATTTATCCTGAAAAAATTTGGGGTACTCAATGACGCGCGCCAAGTACGATAAAAAAATTTTTTTAATTTTTAAATTTTTAACAAATTTTTTTTCAATTTTTTCAACATTATGACGGTTTCTTGGTATTTTTTTGTATTTCACTTTTTTTTTTGTAGAGAATGAAAATTATTGAAACGAGTCTTATTTTTTTTGTAAAGTGCAAATGTTTTTGAGATGAGTTTTATGAACGTGGACTTGGCGCAATTTTTTTACAGTGAAACTGTTTTTGTTCGGATCTTTTTTTTTTAATGATTATTGTGTAGCTAATGAAATCAGTATTAATATACAATACAATAATTTTATTTATTGCAAGTGAAATTTACTTTTAATAAAATTTTTAATATAAACTAGAAATTTGAATAATATATATATATTAATATATAAATTTCCATGCCATTGAATTTAATTACTTACTTTGCTAATCGAAACAAATGTTATTTTTTGACATCACTCAAAATATTTAAAGTCACAAAGTTTGTAAGCCTGGTATTAGCTAGGTGTGAATATATCCTACTATTTCAAAAATAAGTGTGTAGAGGCGCTTTCTGTATGCATGAATACGTTTACAACGATAATTAACTAGTATAAGTGTTTTCGGGTATCCCGCCAATATTTCATAACCAAGAAGAAAGATTAAATTAAACAATAAATCTCTTGTCACTAAATCATCGTTACAAGAGTTATTTTATCAAGTATTTGGGTGAATTTCTAGTAAGTATAAATTAATTCTATAATGAAACTATAAAAAAAAAATAATTATAAAACTGACGCTAGATATATAACAGTATGGTAGACTGACTCAACATTAAATATCAATGTATTTTTAATTATCATTGAATGATTATTTAAGAATAATTATTTTATTACTTTTAGTGTACCGCCTTTATAAATTTTTATAATACAAATTAATTAACGAATATAAAAATATATTAGTATAGATACAATTATTATTATTGTTAAATATGTAATATAATATTATGTATATAATTCTAAATGATTTTTTGAAAATTCCAGATCATTATGGCAGATCTTTTCCATGAAGGTCAAGAATTCTCGAACTGTGAACAGTTTTTATTATTAATTGACAGATATCATCAAAAGACAAAAATAATGTTAAGTCGTCGAGATTCAACAACGATGGAATATTACTGCAAAAAAAGAAAAATGGAAAACAGTTTCGCCAATTTTTCACACTATGATTTCCATTATGTGTGCCCAAAAAGCGGACAATTTATTTCAAAAGGAAATAAAAAACGGGAGGTGTTGTAAGTATAACTTCTATAAATCTAATTTAATTATTTCTTACCATTATTTTATAAGCACTACCGGCTTGATATCTTATGATTATGTTATTTAAAGATCCAAAAAAACGAACTGCCCAGTTACACTGATTGCGCGAGTGGACATTAAAAGAAAAAGTCTAATTGTTAAAACATGGAAAAACACACACTGCCATGAACCAGAAGTTGCGGTAAACATGATTATTTTAATAAAAATGAAAAATAATTTATTATAAACTATAACTAAACTATATATTTTTTAGATACAGAAACAAAATACTGCGAGTACATCTCTCACTGTCAAAACCAAACCTACAACATAAAAAAACTCATCCCATGACCAGAAGATGCAACAAAATAGTACCGCTCCTTCAGCATCAAACATCCAGACACTTCAGGAAAAAGATGTAAGTATTACTATTTTATTATTAATAAAAAAAAAGTGTTATGATGAACTATAATTAAACTATATTTTTTTAGATACAGGATCAAAGCATTGTTGATGCATCTGTATCTGACGATACCAATTTTTCCCCTTCAAGAAGCTCATCCCATGATCTGAATATGCAACAAAATAGTACCGCTTCTTCAACATCAAACATCCGGACACTTCAGGAAAACGATGTACGTATTACTATTTTATTATTAATAAAAAAAAAGTGTTATGATGAACTATAATTAAACTATATTTTTTTAGATACAGGATCAAAGCATTGTTGATGCATCTGTATATGACGATACCAATTTTTCCCCTTCAAGAAGCTCATCCCATGATCAGAAGATGCAACAAAATAGTACCGCTTCTTCAACATCAAACATCCGGACACTTCAGGAAAACGATGTACGTATTACTATTTTATTATTAATAAAAAAAAAGTGTTATGATGAACTATAATTAAACTATATTTTTTTAGATACAGGATCAAAGCATTGTTGATGCATCTGTATCTGACGATACCAATTTTTCCCCTTCAAGAAGCTCATCCCATGATCAGAAGATGCAACAAAATAGTACCGCTTCTTCAACATCAAACATCCGGACACTTCAGGAAAACGATGTACGTATTACTATTTTATTATTAATAAAAAAAAAGTGTTATGATGAACTATAATTAAACTATATTTTTTTAGATACAGGATCAAAGCATTGTTGATGCATCTGTATCTGACGATACCAATTTTTCCCCTTCAAGAAGCTCATCCCATGATCAGAAGATGCAACAAAATAGTACCGCTTCTTCAACATCAAACATCCGGACACTTCAGGAAAACAATGTACGTATTACTATTTTATTATAAATAAAAAAAAAGTGTTATGATGAACTATAATTAAACTATATTTTTTTAGATACAGGATCAAAGCATTGTTGATGCATCTGTATCTGACGATACCAATTTTTCCCCTTCAAGAAGCTCATTCCATGATCAGAAGATGCAACAAAATAGTACCGCTTCTTCAACATCAAACATCCGGACACTTCAGGAAAACGATGTACGTATTACTATTTTATTATAAATAAAAAAAAAGTATTATGATGAACTATAATTAAATTATATTTTTTTAGATACAGGATCAAAGCATTGTTGATGCATCTGTATCGGACGATACCAATATTGACACTACTATCCCTACTGGTTATTATTTTATCAAGAGTGACGGAGAGCTGATTAGTGTCGCCGAAAAAAATGAACATGATTTAGATCAATTATTAGGGGAATTAAGGACAAATATTCTTTCCAATGGCAACACTATAATCGAAAAAATGACTTTACTTAGTTCGTTACGTTATAAATTAAAAACTTTAGATGATCAACAAGCTAATGAGTTCTCGAAACAAACTAATGTTTCCGATTCATCAATCGCTAGTACTTCATTTCTTGTAAACAGTGACAGTCATGAGGAAAAAATCTCAGATGAACTATCTCTATCTTGTTTAAAAAAAATAATTGTTGACGTAACGACGGAACGTGGGCGCCCCAAATCTAAGAAGAGACCACCAGTAGGGTCGCAGTTTCTTCACCGTGACCGAAAAGTTACGAAAAAGCTACACACTGTCTCTAACATTTTACCTCCTCTTAACATTCCCGCTACAACTTCTTCAGATGTTAATCAACTTCCCGGTACTTCAAATGATAAGGCTTGTTCATTGATAGATGAGAATAGTTCACTTGAAAAATTTTTGCAACATCTGATACCTAAAGAAGAAATCACACCAGTAGTAAATAAAGTCAAGAAAATTACTATTAGTGATCTCACTAACCAAATAAAGAATTTATCTGATGCCGTACCGTACCAAATAAAACAGTTAAAAAATATTCAAATGTATTTCAAACGTACGGCTTATAAAGTTCTAATAAAGGCCATTGATGAAAAAAATAAGCACGGGCCATGGACATGTCGCAAATGTTTAAGAGGAATAAATGATAATATTGACAACAGTATTGCGTGTAGTAATTGCTGGTACTGGTATCATTATAAGTGCGCGAAAGTCAATGGGAAAATTTTTCAGTCTGGAATATGGTTCTGTTCATCATGTAAATGATTAATTTTGATGTTTTACATAAATATACATTGGATACATACATACCAGTATATATGATCAATTAAAATTTATATAAGACAAATCAGTGAGTATAAAATTAGCAATATTAATTTTAATTATTGCTTCACACGGATTAAATTACTCGTAACTTATAGCTATTACTTATTCTTATCATAGTCCTATAAATAAATATCTTCCTAGTCTACATGAACAGTAAATATTTTCATAAGTCATAAGAAACGCACCGAAATAAAATACACATGTCAATAATAATAATGTCAATTTACATATATGTATAATATAGTATAACTTCTTAGCGTTTGATTGTAACCACTCGGCTAATATGTTTCCCTTCTCATTGCATTATTTATACACTTAAATATTCTTTTGCCAATTTTTTAATAACTTTTTTTATTTTTAACTATTTATTAAGGCAAAATCTTAAAGCGTCCTCTGAATTTAAAACGCTTTTTGGCTTTATTTCTTCAGATAAGCTGTACCAGAAAACGGAATTAGTGGTTATTGTAATGCACCATAAAGTGTCCCGGCAGAGTGAAGAATATTTAAGAACAAGATGATACTGAAATTAGCTTACGAATTTTTTTTTATTTTTGTAACAAATAAATTACATTAAAAATTTTTCATATTTTAATTTTTAGAATATTAAATTTTGCTGTCACAATTTTTTAATTTTTAAAAAACAAATTTGTTCAAAAAAATTGAATTTTTGATTTTTTTTTTTTTTTAATTTTTACGTCAACTTTTTTGCATAATTTAGTTAAAAAATTTATTAAATATCAGCTAAAATTAATTTCATGTATTTGGGAAATCAAAATTAGCAGTCACTTGATAATTTTTTTAATTTAATTTAAAAAAAAAAATTTATTCCAAAAAATTATGCTTAAAAAATTGAATTTTTAATTTTTTATAATTTTCATATGTCAATTTTTTTCTTCATTTTTTGGTATAATTTATTTATTAAAAAATTGATTAAATATCTGTTAAATTAATTTCGTATATATATGAAATTAAAATTAATTAGTCACTTGATAATTTTTTTAATTTAATTTCACAAACAAATTTATTCCAAAAAGTTATAAAAAAAATGGAATTTTGACTTTTTTTAAATTTCTTTATTTCAATTTTTTGCATAATTTATCTGTCAAAAAATTTATTAAATATCTGTTAAATTAATTTCATATATATATGACGTTAAAATTAAGAGTCAGTTAATAATTTTTCAATTTTATTTAACGAAGAAATTTCTTCCAAAAAATTATTTGAAAAAAAAATTGAATTTTTACTTTTTTGAAATTTCTGCATGTCAATTTTTTATATTTATTTTTTTTGCCATTATTTATCGTCATGCGGAAATACAAAAAATTTAGCACTTTTATTGTAATAATTGAAAATTACGAAAATTCTTTCAAACAATTATATTTGTAAGACCAATTATTTCAAAAATAACTTTTAACATAGTGTATTTTCGTTAAAATAAAAGATACACAGTAATCAATATCAAATTGAAAAATTATTTAATAGTTCAGATTTGATAATTTAAATTATTGAAAAATAATGACAACTGATAGACATACAATCATGTATCAAGTGTTAGACTGGTCGTTTAAAGTCGATTTTGGTAAAATAAAATATTATTGGCATTATAAATTTAAAATTTTTTGTGGTGCTCTGCGAATTTAAAGTATTTTTCATGACCAATAAAAAAAATGTGTGATTTACACGTTAGAAAATCGATAAGCTTATTAATAGGTGGTAGTTCTTCAGGTTAGTTCAACCTGCAAGGAATTTTTATGTATGAACAAAAAATTTGGTATGTTTTTTATGATAAAAAAAACTTATTATCTGCAAATAAAAATACGAATAATTATTCAATTTTAGCTTAAATTAATTTAGACCATTCGTTCTTATTTTAAATTTCAATGTACATAAAAAAATCATAATGGATGAATTGAAATGATAAAATCAAATGTTATAGAAGTACAAATAGTAACTATTTATTAATTCAAATGAAAAATAAATCATTATTTGTGATGTCATATTATTTTAATTAATATCCATATATATAGCAATGCAGACAGCAAACGATAAGAAGATATATGCTATGAGTGGATGCGTCATGGAAGCATTGTAAAAAAATCACACTGTGAGAACCGATGGTGCTATAGTAACCGAGGAAAGTTGAAAAAAAATTCGGGTGGGTAAAAAATCAAAATTAAATAGTAGTTTGTTCAAAACGTAAGTCTTAAAGTTTATGATTAATATTTTATTTTTTTTACATACTAATACTTTTTTTTTGCAGTGCAATTATTTCCCTGAAGTAATAAAATTCATTAAGTTAGACAATAAAAAATATGAAAATATATTGTGGTTGAGATAATAACCACAATTATATGTAAGTTATAGTTTATCATCTCACGAATTTTTGAGGAAGTATAAATTAAAAACATAAATTTAACACTTTTCGTTACGTCATAAATTATACTATAATAAGAAATAATACAATTTTCTATATATTATTTAGGAAAGTTTTATTTAAAATAAGTGAACCTACTTTCAAGGAAATTGCTAGCAACTTCAAATCTAATGGTGATATTTTGATTTTTTAATTGATTCCAACTTATGAAAATATTTAACTTACAAATTTAAAAATTTTTTTTCTCTGTTGGAACTGAATAATTTATAGATTTTTTTTTATCAAAAAACTTTTTCCTAACAATAATCCTAAACGTTTTATCAAATACATCAGTCCAAATATATAATCCGATCATTAGACGTAACTGTTGTAAATGGTTAATTTTGAACTATTTTTATATTAGTAGGGATTTGATGCATGAAATGCAAGATTTACAAGTTGCAGCATGAAGTTCAAATTTTTATATACATACTAAATTTTAAAATGAGTAATTAGCTTGATAAATTGGAGTCAGTTATCCCCTGCTTGTATTTATAAATTTTGATATACGATTGTTACTGTAAATTTAACCATGCCTTAATAACATACATTTTATAATATCTGTTCTTTACAGAGTAACTATTCCATGTTGTAAAATAGCAGTCGATATTAAAGAATCAGAATTTCATCAAATTCTTTTATACTATACGTTTACAAATTGTTAACGATGTGAACAATCAATGTAGAAAGAATTGGAGTCACTAGAATTCTGGAAAAAAAAAAAAAAAAAAAAAACATTATCTACCGGAAATTTAGCTCTAAGTAAAAATTAATCTTCCACTACAGCGTCAATTTCTATCATCAGTTGTAATTAGGATAATTTTTTTGTAAAACCAGTTATAATAATTTGAGAGGAGATTTTATTTTACAATAAAGCAGATGAAATTTTATAATTTTTAATTGAGCAGCAAATATTACTTAATTAAAATTTTAAGTAACTGATGATTATGTAAAAACTTAATTGTTTTCAAACGATAAATCGACCAAATCGATGTTGTCAGCTTGATTACAATCTATTGTTTCGTTCTACTGTCACACACTAGCAGATTGTTTTGGGTAACCGATGTCATCAAGCTATGAATGTTTATGATTGAGATAAAATGTATTAATGATCAGTGACAAGAATAAGAACTACTTTTGTTGCTTGTATATAGTATATATATTTTCAGTCGGTAAAAAACTCGATTACGCTTTTTGTCTTCAATTATACCATCTGAAACTTATATACTCATAATACATCTTTTTTTCCGGCGCTGCTGTCGGTTTAAAAAATATTATTTACTGAAAATTTATGATCATACGATATCTATTGTTTATACGCCCAATACTATACATATGTAAGTATATATGTGTTGATTTATTGTAATAAGAAAACATCGACGATTGAATTGATTTATAATTTGTAAGCAATTATGGAACCGGATGATTATCCCTTAAGAGTGGGAGATACATTTGCATCTAATACTGATTTACAAACTTACATGACAAAAGTAATTGATGATACTGGTGAACTTTTTACAAAGCTTCGATCGGACAAGTTATATCCATCACATTTTAAAAATGCAAGTTTGAGTGAATCAGAAATTGACAATGTCATCAAAAAATTAGAATATCTGCGGATTACTTATAAATGTAAATATGGTGCATCTACACAAAAATCAAAACAAAATGTGGTGCAAAAAAAACGTAACACTAGGTACGTAATCTCGACATAAGTACAAACTTTTCTAATAAAGAACGGCTTACACTTATTTTTCTTGCACTCGATAAAACAAATGGTAGAATTTTTATTGTACTTTTACATTAAATGCTCTTAAATAAAAATTTTCAAAAAAATACTTTGTACCTATTTAGATAATCTTACTAACTATATAATCAAATCAAACGATTGGCTAAATTGGATCATATCTACAGTTATAACTATATATAGACCTGGATATATATAGGCTTATATTAGCCATATCTAATCATATATGGGTTTACATTTAATTATATATGGCTGCAGACATGATATCCTAAGCAGATATGATCAGATTAGATTTTACATAACTTGATATACTTGATGTATAATTATCCTTGTAGCAATCTTAGTCAAATTTTGAGCAAGTTATTGTTATGCAAGAAAAATACCTAAGATATATCTAGCATATAGTAGCAATATTGCTACTAGGATATATATGATCAGACAAAATCATTTTTTCTCGAGTAATAAACAACGTTTTTATTATATTTTATAGCACCTTTAACCATGATTGTCCATCGTACATAAAACTTCATAAAATTCAAAAAGATGGCGAATTTTTGTTAGAAGTGTATGAAACAGATTTTAATCATAAAAATCATCCAGCAAATAGTAAGGTAAATTTTATGCGACTTATGGTCCATACCTAAATAATAATAATATAGAGAATAGTATATTGCATAGTAAGGGATAAAGTAGAACGATTTCAGTTGAGGATAAGTATTAATCGTCTGAGGAAAGCAAAAGCTAGCGTCACCCGTAGTCTGAAATCGTGGTTCATCTCTTGTTACACACTACTTTTTTCATATAACATATTAAAATTTGAAGTTTCAATGTCTGGAGCCTATCAAAACGAGACAATTGTGGACCGTGTCACAGGGTTTTTATTCCCTGTGCGCGTTCCTCCCTGCGCCTAATATTTGGCAACAGATCCACACTCAATGTGTGTCTCAATTTTACTATTTTGTATTTATCTATAAATGTATTTATAATTTATTATTACTATTATTATTATTACTATATATATGTTTGAAATTTTCGATATTATTTTATTAATTTAAAATTAATCTTATATTTATTTCAGATGTTTATAATGAATTATTTATAATTCATTATTATTATTATTATTTTTATCATCTGAATGTATCACCGTAAATCATTGTTACTTTATCTGATTTTATTGTCATAGCCTTTACTCGCACGGGTGAAGTCCCGTATTATCGATCGCGAGCAAAGTTCTATGAAATTTGGGAAATGGCAAAGAGGCCCTCGTGATCGAACACGAGACCTCATACGGTTTACGGTGACGTAGATTGAACAGACACGCGGTGGCCCGCTTGGTGTGAGGTATGCACGCGGGACCTCCGCTATTGTAAGGAGTGTGGATTTGGTGCCTTGGTTTGAGTTTCCTTTTCTGGTGAGTACTCACAAGTTGAGATCAATTAATATCCGCACACCGCTGTCTCCTGGCTTAAATAAGTTATTCTTTTACTGTCCAACTAAAATCACTATCGATTGATCGGGTCGATCCCGTAGCGAGTAAGGGTTATCATAAGGGAATATTTGTACCTGTCCCGAAAGCCGCGTGTTGGGTCCTCGATACGGCCAGCAATTTTTTATAATTATTATTGTCAAATTAGGTTTATTATTTTGCGTCATTGACAATTATTATTGTCAAACATTAACTATCATTACAAGTAGTATTTCTAAGCGCAATTCAGATTTAATATTCTTAAATTCTAATTACTGTTACGATTATTGTTTTGATTGCGGTTATTATTATTCTCGAACGCAATATTGTGAAATAAGTGGAAGAAAAATTTATATGTTAATCACGAATTCCATAAAGGATTTATTTTGTTATTTAAAGGATAAATTTAGTTTTAAGTAACTTCGTTTTTGAATAAATAATTTATTTATTTTTATTGAAATTTTCTGATCCATTAATAATTAATGTATGAAAGCTGATTCCCGGATTCTTTTCCTATGACTCATCTTCCTATCTTAGTCAAATAATCTAGGATATTAGCTTATAATTATTTAGTTATTATTTTTGATTCCAAATAATATACTAATCTCGACTTTGATTATTTCGTGGTTTATTTTCCATTCTCATTAATTTAAATCGTTAATTGATCGTCCGGCGCGGCCCCTGGAATTTTTATTATTTTTGGTGATTTTCATAAAAAATTACCTGGCGTCCAAATGTGCACTAACCCAGCCTGAGGGGTTTCCGGGTTAATTTTATTATATGTTTAAAAAGGGCGAGCGTAAAATACCCTACCCAGCCGATATCTCCGCCATCGGTCGAATTTAGTTAAATTTTGGGGAAAAGTATTGTTACATGGCGCCCAACGTGGGGCCAGGGAGCCATTAATCAATTATTTATTTATTTGATACCCGGGCGATAATTGCGGGGAGCGATTTATTGAAATAAATGCGAATGAAATTTAAGCGTTTTGTACAGGCAGGTCTGAAAGAGTAGAGTTGGAAAAGGACAGAAAGCGTCGAGCGTTTGTCTAGCGAAAGAAATTCCGAAGCAGTGACGTCATTCGGCTTACTTGTCACTGCATCGAGCTATCGGCGATTCTTCTTTCCACACTTCTTACTAGAAATTTGAGCGTTACTAATATTATTTTTATTTAAAATAAAATTTAATCTCTTGTATTTAAAATTAAAATTTATTTGTTTGATTACGGCCTTTATTAAAGTTGTAATTACCAACGCCGAGGGTAATCATCATTAGTTAATTATTTAAGTTGACTAGGATCGCAAAATTAGAATAATTATTGTACATCGTGGAATCGAGTTCTGAATCACCGAGCAAATTTTTCGATTCGTATCGAGTACAAGCGATTAATATTTTCAACGTGAAGATTTCAGCGAGCATCGTCTGTTTGTCGACGTTAAGTTTTGGTCGATGACGTTACGCGGGACTGACTAGCTTGCCGCTCTCGGGTAGTCTCTCATTCTACCGTTCGCACCGCAGTCCCAGCGGATTATTATTATTATCGTTGTCACCGAAAATAATCTTTGTATTTATTTAATCCGAAAATACTTTTCTATTAATAAATTGTCGTTTGAAATAATTATTTTGTTTCGGATTAAATAATTAGACTTAAGTAATCATCGTCGTGATTTAATTTATATTTATATTTTAAACACGTAGTAAACGCTTTAAGTAATAATTGAGTTGATTTAATACTACGTTTTGAATTTATTTGGTTATTATAATTATTTTTCTGTATTTATAAATCGGTTTTCTTTATATTATTATTATTCGTTATCGGTTGACTCAAATTCATTGGAATTTTCTTTATTATTTGTCACCGTTTGACTATTATCGACTTTTGTATTTAATTTTTATTTTGAAAGTAAGCGGTCCCCTGACTGGTTTCAATTGTAAATAATAAATAAATTGATAGTAAAATTGGTCAGGTTTCGCGAAATTGGCGAGTTGAAAGGGTGGAACGGCATTCAACGTTCGACTTGCGGTAGTGGGATTTCACAGTTAGATGAATCGATGGATTCCAGTCCCTAAACCGATCGAGACATTGTAAAGACTGACCCAGTACATAATTGTTCGCCAGCGATGGACCAAACTTGGTTGATGACTGGCCTTGAATTGCCAATAAGTCAGTTAAGACTTTTTCTTTCTGGCTCAGGCTTATCATCTATAGGAAATTTAGACACACTTCAAGACCGCTTGATTCGCTATCAGGAGCACAAATATAAAATACCAGGAGTGCGTTGGGATCCTGCCGTGGATGAGACGAGTCCCCCTGATGATGATCTAGAGTCAACTTTGCCTTCGGAGAGGTCTGAAATCGTTGAAACAGGAAAACTTATCGAAATCGCCGTCGATATTAACCAAACAAGTCAATCGTCGATCCAAAGTTCTTGTCAGGAGTTAATTGAACGCGTCGATGAAATTTTAAGTTCAAGCAGTTGCCTAATCCAAAAGTTGGCTTCCAGTGGAGGTTTTGCGAAGCATGAGAGTTTTGAGTCACTGGACGTAACACCTCAACGAGAGCTCGTGACTTACCCGAGTATCTCAGAGGAGGAGGTGTTGAACAGTGATGGCTTGCATTCAGCGCGCAAAGATGAACTCGTGAATGACCCGAGTTCCACAGTGGATGGAGTGCTGCTGGATCATGCGAGTAATACTGCTGGCCCACCGATGGATAATAAGGATGAGTCTGCAATTTGTGAATCGGCTATGGATCAATTCGTGACACGTCAAGACTTAGATGTTGCTGTACGAAAGTTGGAATCGAAGATAGATAATTGCTTCACCAGACTTCAGCAAATGATAATGGATAAGATGACGACGAGAGTAAACTATCAAGAGGACACAAGCCGAGTGGTAAATGACCAAAAGTTAGAAAGTCAAAGTGACTCAGGGGTCGATTGTGAATCCAAGGTTCCTAGTAGAGATTCAGCGCCTCTCAAGGACTCAGATAATCGTGTATTTAGACGACGTCGCAGGAGGTATTGTAATGATTTGAAGAAACCCAGCGACGGTACAATTATCAGTGACGAGGCTGTGCATAATTTGACTTCGGAGTACACAAAGGGTGAAGATGCATCGAGAAAAGCGAGCTCGTCGACAGTCAATTCGGATTCAAGTGACCAGAAGGACGGTTCGAGTGATGCCAAGTCAGAAGTTGCTAAAAAGAGGAAGCGTCGCAGGAGAAGACGATCCTCTAAGAAGACTGAGACATCAAGAGCGCCGGTGGTCGTGAGCAATGTCGTCGATTTTTCTCAAAGACCTGTGTATGATCGTTATGTACACAGCAAAGTTAATCCTCGTAGGTATGTGCCGGAAAATAGATTCGAGATTAGATATGAATTAGCAAATCGCTGCGTAGGCCCGCGTTGGGAAGTTCCGTGTGGTAGGAGCGATATGCCGCGAGCGTTTGCGTGCGATTGTAAAATAGACTATTGCCCTGTACCTTGCAATTATTTTAATACATTGTCGCGAGGAAGGACAAGTTATAATTTAAATAGATATAATACTAGTTTACATGATAGTTAAAAATTTTGTTTTTGAGCTGGAGACACGGGTGTGCGTGGTAATTGATCATGCGGCTTGTGAGTTCGCGTTTGTTTTCGCCCATGATTAATTTTACAAAATTAACCATTGTCTGGCAGGGGGGTGTCACAGGGTTTTTATTCCCTGTGCGCGTTCCTCCCTGCGCCTAATATTTGGCAACAGATCCACACTCAATGTGTGTCTCAATTTTACTATTTTGTATTTATCTATAAATGTATTTATAATTTATTATTACTATTATTATTATTACTATATATATGTTTGAAATTTTCGATATTATTTTATTAATTTAAAATTAATCTTATATTTATTTCAGATGTTTATAATGAATTATTTATAATTCATTATTATTATTATTATTTTTATCATCTGAATGTATCACCGTAAATCATTGTTACTTTATCTGATTTTATTGTCATAGCCTTTACTCGCACGGGTGAAGTCCCGTATTATCGATCGCGAGCAAAGTTCTATGAAATTTGGGGAAATGGCAAAAGAGGCCCTCGTGATCGAACACGAGACCTCATACGGTTTACGGTGACGTAGATTGAACAGACACGCGGTGGCCCGCTTGGTGTGAGGTATGCACGCGGGACCTCCGCTATTGTAAGGAGTGTGGATTTGGTGCCTTGGTTTGAGTTTCCTTTTCTGGTGAGTACTCACAAGTTGAGATCAATTAATATCCGCACACCGCTGTCTCCTGGCTTAAATAAGTTATTCTTTTACTGTCCAACTAAAATCACTATCGATTGATCGGGTCGATCCCGTAGCGAGTAAGGGTTATCATAAGGGAATATTTGTACCTGTCCCGAAAGCCGCGTGTTGGGTCCTCGATACGGCCAGCAATTTTTTATAATTATTATTGTCAAATTAGGTTTATTATTTTGCGTCATTGACAATTATTATTGTCAAACATTAACTATCATTACAAGTAGTATTTCTAAGCGCAATTCAGATTTAATATTCTTAAATTCTAATTACTGTTACGATTATTGTTTTGATTGCGGTTATTATTATTCTCGAACGCAATATTGTGAAATAAGTGGAAGAAAAATTTATATGTTAATCACGAATTCCATAAAGGATTTATTTTGTTATTTAAAGGATAAATTTAGTTTTAAGTAACTTCGTTTTTGAATAAATAATTTATTTATTTTTATTGAAATTTTCTGATCCATTAATAATTAATGTATGAAAGCTGATTCCCGGATTCTTTTCCTATGACTCATCTTCCTATCTTAGTCAAATAATCTAGGATATTAGCTTATAATTATTTAGTTATTATTTTTGATTCCAAATAATATACTAATCTCGACTTTGATTATTTCGTGGTTTATTTTCCATTCTCATTAATTTAAATCGTTAATTGATCGTCCGGCGCGGCCCCTGGAATTTTTATTATTTTTGGTGATTTTCATAAAAAAAAATTACCTGGCGTCCAAATGTGCACTAACCCAGCCTGAGGGGTTTCCGGGTTAATTTTATTATATGTTTAAAAAGGGCGAGCGTAAAATACCCTACCCAGCCGATATCTCCGCCATCGGTCGAATTTAGTTAAATTTTGGGGAAAAGTATTGTTACAACCGATAACGCATTTTTCATCTATAAACTAAATTAGTTTTGAGGCTTATAATTTAACAGGATAACATTTTGATCGACTGTCTTTCCTTGCAAAAGTTCAGTTTATAATAATTTACATTTTGATTACTTTAGTATAATTTGAGTGTCTAGACATACTAGATGTTAGAATCTTTGCGTATACCGGAAACTTGTAATAGGATGCTGGGGAAATGGCGGGAGAAATTTCCTTAAATTGCACTGATAGAAGGATTTGTTAATAGTTAAAAATATTTGTTAATATTTAATAAATCATTTATTAGAGACCACTTTTTAGTCCTTAACAAATATTTCTTAGTATTTAAAAAGATTTATTAATATTTAATAAATGAATATCAGATTTATTAAATACAAATAAATCATTTTAAATATTAAGAAATATTTATTTAATACTAAAAAGTGGTCTCTAATAAATGATTTATTAAATATTAACAAATATTTTTAACTATAAACAAATCCTTCTATCAGTGTGGGTTTTCTTGGCAAAAACAATTAGTTAGCATCTTGCGCTTGAAACGACTACTTGGCTTGAAAAATACATCATTTTCTGGACACTCTCCTTGTTTTAGTCAGCTGATTTTTTCGAGGTATCGATTCTCGTCCGGAAAGATCACTGCGGAGTGGTGGTATAATTATAAACTTGGTTCTTGCTCGCTAGAGCTCTGAAAAATTACAATAGTCGTGACTAGACTATTTTATGAGGACTACGTGTTATTCACTTGAAACTAATAAAAAAATTTATTTTAGAAATTGGTAAACGCTTTACCAGAGAGACGACGATTACCACTTGAAGTGAAAAATAAAATTATAGAATACCTCAAATTGAAAAGCAGTAATAAGATGATAAGAAATAAAATTAGAAATGAAAATAATATTTTCGTTTTATCCAAAGATATTTCTAATATTGCTCAATCTCTAAGAATCTCCAATGGTAATAATTTGGAAGGATTTCATCAACTTTTACAAAATAGACATGGTAAGTATCTCATATTTTTTTACTCCTCAAAATTTATTATATTATTACACAATAATAATAATAATAATAATAATAATAATAATAATAATAATAATAATAATAATAATAATAATAAGCGGTGCTTGCTACGTGGCCTCCAAGCGGCGCATCGCGGGAAACGCAGACCATAACACCAGGTCTGTAGGCGAACGACGTAGCCGATGCAGTGGGCCAACTACCCACTGCATTGAAATACTGAGTTACAACAAGACGTAATCTCAGAAGTGCTCCCTACAACCGGTCCTTTTCGGATGAGGACCATTCATCAGGTGGGAGGAGCACGCCGGACCCGATGAACGATGACGACCCTGGCGCTTTAAGGACTTACTTTAAGTGGACGGAGGAACTACGAGTCGACCTCTTGGTGTGCTACCAACGTAGCGAGCCGGGGGTGAGCGGTTATATGGCCCGGATGCACACTCTTTGGAGTGATATGCATCCGGAGCTAGAGCATTTTACGCCTAAACACCTGCGTAATTATGCCGCTTATCTTCGGCGTAATAGAAGATCGCTTGTGCCGGATAGAAGGCAGTCTAATAGACTTTCCTTTCCGGCGCAATTACACCAAGAGCGACGCCGTTCCTCCTTGGATGACAACAATCCCTTTATAGGACGGCAAGTAAGTATATCTAAAAAGATAACTTACTCCCAACAACAGCTAGAAGCGGTAAATGAAGATCTCCGTGCAAACATCCTGGAGGATTCCACCCTGCTCACTGTGAGCCAGGTTGTGTATGGTGCAGCAGTTTCGGCTTTTCCGAGAGAGAGACATTGTCTCTCGATCGAGGCAAGGTTGAGACAGCGCATCTCACAACTTGGACTCAAAATTGACAGATCCCGGAAACAGGTCTCCCGCATTCAGTGTGTGATTGAGTTTGAAACAACTCAAAGAGCATACACGCCCCGAATTCGGCGCATTGCTGCTGAACTTCGGTGGCGTCATCACACACTGAATAAGAGTACTCTTCTTGTCATCAAGGAAGAGTCTCTCAATAAATTGCGGGCTCTAGTGACTGCCAAAAAGTCACTAGAGAAAAGGCTGAAGCGGTTGGTCGACAACTCGTTGTTTCGATCCAGCCCTTCACGCTTTCTGACACCAAAGACCGATGTTACCGGGAATTATCCAACACCTGAGCGGGTGGAAGCTTTTTGGACTGAGTTGTATGGAGATCAACCAAACGTGAACGCCAATACTCCAGCTCTGCACGACTTTAAAGCATTCTGTCGGGAACACCGTAGACAGAATGCTGATGAAGAGAGCCCTGCAGTCAGTGTGAATGAAGTTCGTTCAGCTCTAAATGGAAGCAAAAATTGGGCTGCCCCGGGACCAGATGGCATAAATGTCTTTTGGTGGAAGAAGTTTACTTCTACCCACCTCCATCTGGCCCGTATATTTACATCGTACATTAGAGCTGACGAACCGATTCCAGACTGGCTCGTGGAAGGGCGAACCGTACTGATACCCAAAAAAGGTGACTTGTCTGACCCAAAGAATTACAGGCCTATCACCTGCTTGAATGCGGTTTATAAAATTTTTACAAAAATTTTAAACAACCGTATTTTGCAGGAGATAGAACCTGTATGGCAACAGATATATGAACAGCGTGGCAGCAAAAGAGGCCTGTCAGGTTGCAAAGAGAACTTGATGGTTGATCGATGTGTCACACAAGATGCGATCTACTATCAACGCAACCTGTCAATGGCCTGGATCGACTATCGCAAGGCATTTGACTCAACTTCTCATGAGTTGATTTTATATCTCCTCAAATGCCTGGGGGTCAATCCTGAAATAGTGGAATGCATTCGGCGTACAATGCAGCTCTGGCGAACGCGTTTTCACATTGGAAGTGGAAACGCATTGCACATAACCGGAGTTGTAGAGTACAAACGAGGGGTCTTCCAAGGTGATTCCTTGAGCCCTCTGCTGTTTTGCATCTCACTGCTGCCTATATCTGTTGCTCTCCGTAAAACTCGTGGGTACTCTGTGGGGCCTCCGGGTGATCGAAAATACTCGATTACCCATCTGCTTTATATGGATGACCTGAAGCTTTATAGTGCTGATGAAGATCATCTACAGGCGGCTCTTAACATCGTAGCAGAGTACACGCGGGATGTCGGAATGTCTTTTGAGTTGGACAAGTGTGCGGTCGTACATCTGGCGAGGGGTAAGTGCTCTGTTACGGGTGATGATGTCGAGTTGGTAGATGGGAGCGTTTTAAGACAATTAGACGCCGGAGAGTTGTATAGATATCTAGGAATGGAAGAGCACCGCATGCATGCGGTCTCCGAAGTCCAAGCAACTCTCCGTAGCGAGTATGTTAGGAGACTCCGGAAAATTTGGTCCTCCGAACTTTCCGGTAAAAATAAAGTCTCCGCTTCTAATATGCTCGCTGTCCCAGTCTTACTATACTCTTTCGGTGTCTTAAAATGGGCCCGAAAGGATCTGCGAGATCTCGACATCAAAACCCGTAAGGTTATCAATATGAATCGGAGCATGCACCCCAATTCATCAGTCGCCAGATTATACCTCTCCCGGTCCATCGGTGGGAGAGGTCTGCAGAGTTTGGAGCGGCTGCATGATCGTTTGGTTCTGGGTTTAACACACGAAGTTGTCAATTTCACTGCAGACGAGGATGACTTTCTTATGCAAATTGTTCATAAACATGAGAATGCGCATAAGGGGTCGTTCTTGTATAAGGCAGCTATATATGCAGCAAGAACCCTTGGTCTTGGAGAGATAAACGCTCTTATGGAACTCCGAAAGGAGGAATTCAAGAGCGTCATCAGGAACGCCGAGGAAAAACTACTCCTAGGCGAACTGATGGACAAGTCCATGCACAGCGTGTTCTTCAAACACGTGCGTGATCATGGCTTGTCCATCCAGCTGACGTTTTCCTTCTTAAAGTCAGCTGGCCTAATGTCCGAGACTGAAGGGTTCATATTTGCTTGCCAAGATGGTGTCATTAACACTCTAGAATACCGTAGCAAGGTGCTCCAGGTGCAGCTTCTGGACACGTCATGTAGGATGTGTAAACAACACCCGGAGACGCTCATGCACCTTTTGTCAGCATGTCCTGTGCTGGCGAGAGGTGCATATATCCAGCGTCACAACGCTGCCCTGAGAGTACTGTACTACTATCTTCGTCATTACTACGGTATTGATATGACACCAGTGCTGCCTTATCTGCCAGGAGATATTCCCCAGGTTGTTGAGAATGACAGTTGCAAAATTTATTGGAACATGCCGTTTGCAACAACTCGGCGGATAGATCACAACAAACCTGATATTGTGCTCTTCGACAAGGCTACTCGTGACATTTATGTCATTGAGTTCTCGGCCCCGGCTGAATACAACATCTCAGCCAAAGAAGAGCACAAAAGACAGATATATCAGGATCTCCTGTTTGAAATTGGCAAACTTTACCCAGGTTACCGTGTCAAGCTCGTCGTCCTGATTGTTGGCGTCCTCGGAGGGATGAAACAGTCTTTTGTATCCTCACTTGCCAGAGTTCCAGCTTGCTCATCAAAAGCTGAATTCTTGGCGGTCAGGATGCAGAAGGCTGTCATACTAGGTTCCCTCCGTCTACTTAGGAAAATGACTTTGGCCTGCTGTGATCACTAACCGCCTTGTTGTGCGGAGTGGTCCAGCAGTAATAGATGGAGCTCAGGCTGGGCCCTCGGAGAATCGGACTCCGGGGACAACCCCCCAGAGCATTTAATAACATTTAATAATAATAATAATAATAACAATAATAATAATAATAATAATAATAATAATAATAATAGTAGTAGTAGTAGTAGTAGATCCACAGATATCCGTGTCCAAAAGATTCACGGATATTTGTAAGCTTGAAATTCATTTAAAAATGAATCAACAACAATCAAATATATCCAATTATAAAAACTTTCAAGGAAAATGTAAATATATACACGGAAAAAATGGAAATTGTAGCTGTTACAGGATTAGCTCTGTAACTGCTACAAGAAATTGGAATGTAGTATTCACAGAACTTCATGTTAGACGTAAAGAGTTTTTTTAAAAATAATTTGTTCAATTTTTCAATTAAAATTGAAATTCGTTCACAAAGATTTCTAAGTGCTGATCTATAGCTCTAAATATTACAACTGCTCTCCATTGCACTTATGAAATCTAATAAAATCAAATGTCCCAGCTCTGTAGTTGCTACAAGAGCAGCCCTGTAGGTCCTGCACGAAATTGGAATGTAACATCTACAATACTTAGTCCTATAGCACCTGCAGTTTTTTTTGTGTATCATTAGTTGCAAGTAACGTGTACAACTTGGCGGAAGATACTGCCATGTCTCCAAATTTGATAATTATTTATAAAAGTAATTTCGTGTTTTAGGTTTCATTACAAAGATAAAAGTGGACTCAAACAATAAATTCCAAGCACTCTATTTCACGAATACTGTCATGCAGAAATCTGTAGCTAATTGGCCTGAAATTTTATTTATTGACGGTACGTACAAGTTGTTTAACTTGGGATTTACTCTTTATTTAATCGTAGTACAAAATGGAAATGGAAGAGGTGAAATCGGCGGAGCCTCTGTAACTGCATCTGAATCAGCTGATAACTTAGAGTGGATTGCAAAAAAATTTCGTGAAACGAATGAAGAATCTTGTAAAAAAACGACATGTATATTGACTGATAAAGATTTAACGGAAAGAAATGCTTTTGCAAGAGTTTTTCCGTACGTTAAATTTTTATTATGCTTATTTCATACGTTAAAAACTTTCGATAGAATATTGAAAGCTATGAAATTAACTCCTGATGAAAGATCCATTTCTTTCCAATTATTACGCCAATTAGCATATGCCAAGCAAGAAAGCCGATACAGTATTTTATATAAAAAATTAATTACCGTTACACCGAAATGTGTCGTTGATTATTTCAATGTTAATTGGCACAGAAATCGTGAGGAGTGGACTTTGTTTGGTATGGCTGAAGTAAATTATGGAAGCACAACAAATAATTTGGTGGAAAGTATCAATAAGCAAGTGAAAAGTTTGTGCAATAAGTACTCTACTCTATGTGAATTTGGAGTAAATTTTATTGAATTAATACAATCATCGAAACAGGAGACGAGTTTAATAGGTGCAATAGATGGCCTCAAAAAATTAAACATCAACCATAATTTAGGCAAATTTGTTAACGATTATGCAGACGTCTTAACAAAAACAGCATTCAATAAATTTAAAGAAGAAATTGAAAAGCATGCTGATATTTGCATCATTGAAAGTTTTAGTGATCAAACTTGTAAAATGACAGTCAATGGTCATCCACACACCTGTTCCGCTGTTGATTGTTCATGTTACTTCCGACGTAGTTGGAAATTACCCTGCGTTCATATATTAGCAGTACGAAAGAATTTTAGCTTAAGTCTCTTTTGCTCTGACTTGTGTGAAAAACGATGGCTAAAACGTGAAAATATCCAAAATATTGATTTGAGTTCGACTTGTTTCATTGATATACAACATAATACGACTATGCATGAACCGCCAAACCAAGTATTTTCTTCTTCTTCTTCTTCTTCTTTTTTAGAATATTCTAGTTATGAAAAAGAACTTATTGCTCAAAAGTATTGTAATGAAATCGCTAATATTATCGCACAATCGAGCAACTCCGATTTCACTGCTCAATGTGAAATTTTAAAAACTTTAAAATCAGCATGGAATCAAGGATCTTCTGTGAAATTAGTTATTGAAGAAGATAAAAACAATACACACGAATTAGAAATCGATTCTGAAATTGCTGATAAAAGTAGTGAAGAGTGGACAAATGCAACGTTACCGACGCCTATTAAATTAAAAGGTCGTTCAAAAGAGGCATTGAAGACAACTTCGGGATATTTTTGTAAACGAAAATAATTGTCATGTCTAAATTAGTAAATTATTTTTAAGAAAACTCTTTACGCCTATTTGTATTGCTATTTTATGATTTGAAAAAAAAAATTTTATAAGCTGTTGAATTTCCGTATTATATTTTTTATTTAAACTAAAAAATAAAAAAAAAAGTAGCCATCTGTGATTTGTTGGGAAATAATTTTTTTTTCTATTTTTTATATAGTTTTAAAAATTTTCGTGTCTTTAAATTTGTGTTCTCTTAGTTTTTTATCATTGTGATAAAAGTAAGATAACTTATAAACAATTAAAGACATGATGAAAGCACTTCCAATGTTTTCCACTCTCCATTAGAAAATAAATAAGTCAAACTTTTAACCGAAGCTCTTACGCAAATATTTATTCATTTTTTTTATATTATATATTTAATAGAGCATCGGTCACGCAAAGTAAACAAGCATTGGCCGACCATAGTAGCCGAGAATTGGAGAAGCATTGGCCAAGCACGATAGTTACATACAGGCCAATGCTTCTTTAATTACAGTTAAGAAAATCTGTCGTTTAAAGTTGCAGACATCTATTCCTTCTAGCTACGGAAATACCTGGCTTGTAATTGCATTCTGGAATTTCTGTAGCTTATAGTTACGGATATCTATTTCTTACAGTTACAGAAATCCGTAGCTGGTGTTTATATAAAAAATTTCTGTTGTTTAAATCTACTGATATTTATTTCTTCCAACTACGGAAATCCGTAGCTTGTGATACATTCAAGCCCGTTTCTTTAAAAATTTTCGTGTTTCTAAGATTAAAATTAGACCACGGTTTTTTCCGTGGAGGGTGGTGATTTTGAATCACGTGGTAAGATTTAGAGACACGGAAAAAACTTCATTCTGATTCGTTTCTTTAAAAATTTCCGGGTCTATAAGGTTAAAATGACGGCCACGGAAAAATCCGTGGAGGGTGGCGATTTTGGATGACGCGGTAAGACTTAGAGATACGGAAAAAGCTACATTCTGATCCGTTTCTATGCGAATTTCCGTGACTCTTAGAGCCACGGAAATTTCCGTGGAGGGTGCCAATAGCAGCACCGTTACCTACCAGTCGCCGTCAAGTCTATACATACCCTTCAACTAAAGATTGTTGATCAGGATGGACAACTAGTTAATTTCCGTGGTGAAACGATTACAATCAGACTACATATAAAGTCAATATAATGGGAATAGTGTTTGATAAGAAGATTGGTGGCGGCTATAAAACATCATCATCATGGCTGAAGTCAATCAGTCGTCGCAAAGCATCTCAAGTGTTGACATCTCAGAACGTACAGTTCCTCAAAAGCCTTGGATTAAAATTACGTGGAAAATTGACAAAATAAAGAAGATAAATTTGTGCTGTACTGTTTCACCATGGCTGAAATCTTAGATATTCAAAAACCAATCTTCTTTGATGAATCAGTTTCTCACTATGAAGTTCACGCACATTTACCGTATACTTTATCGACATTAAATAATAGTGATGAAATTAGAATCAGCATTCAACATCAAGATCTGTGTATTTTACCAAGCAAAAGTTCATTACACATCTGTGGGAGATTTGTTAAAGAAGATAACACAGCTGTAACAGAATCTATGGAATTAGTCAACATGGCTATTTGTCATATGTTTGAGGAGATACGCTATGAACTGAATGCTGTAGAGATTGATAGATGTAAAAATGTTGGTATTACAAGCCTTATGAAAAATTATGTATCGCAGAGTCCAGGACGGGTGAATATTATGGAGAACGCGGGTTGGCTAACACAAGCAGCTAATAAATTAACCGATGCTGATGGTTATTTTGATATATCTATACCGCTAAGTTTCATATTTGGATTCGCTGAAGATTACAATCGTATTATTATTAATGCTAAACATGAATTGATACTCATAAGATCAAATGTTGACACGAACGCATACATTCATAAACCAGCTACTGCACAAGCCGTTGCTGAAAGAGTGAAGATTGTTCTCAATAAAGTGGTGTGGAATGTTCCATACATTACAATGTCTGATCAGCAAAAAATTCAAGCGCTAAATTTCATCACTAACGATCCAGCGATTTCAATGAGTTTTCGAACATGGCAATTTTATGAGTATCCGATGCTACCAAGGACCACGAAGCATGTCTGGCCAATCAAAACTTCTACACAGCTTGAAAAAACACGATATGTAATTTTAGGATTCCAAACTGCACGGAAAAATGTTGTAACGAAAGATGCTAGCAAATTCGATCATTGTAATATTAGAGATGTGAAACTATTTCTGAATTCTCAAAGTTACCCATATGGAAATTTAAATCTTAACATTGCTAGAAATCAGTTTGCTTTAATATATGATATGTATACTAATTTTCAAGTTTCATACTATAATAAAGATCCGGAACCATTATTATCAAAAGCTAAATTTCTAACTGACGCGCCGCTCTACATTATAGATTGCTTGAAGCAAAATGAATCAATCAAGTCCGGGCCTGTTGATATACGAATTGAATTTGAATCGGAAAATCTGTTTCCTGATCATACCGCGGCATACTGTCTAATATTACATGATCGTATTATAGAATATAATCCAATAAGTAGTACTGTTAGAAAAATAACATAAATTTGTATAGAAATGCAAGTGAAATAAAAAATTTTAAATTTAATAAACGTTTATTCAATCAATCTCATATTACATAAGTATTTGTTTATTATTATTATTATTATTATTATTATTATCCCAGTGAACACATGACTTCAATATGACGTCATTTATAAGTCATAGGAATGTCACAATATTTTACGTAAATATGACGTAAAATTGACCTGTCTTGTAATCCAATTATGATGTAAAAATATATGATATATTTTTGACATCATACTGATGTAAGTTTATTACTTCTCTATGATGTAACGGAAATGAGTTCGATATTACGTACAACTGACATAATATATAAACTACAATATTACGTAACATTAATGCCATCATTGTATGTCATAACGACGTAAGTTTAACATCATGCGTTTACATCAGTGACAAGTCACGGCTGTACGTAATCTTGACGTAAGTTTAACATCATGCGTTTACATCAGTGACAAGTCACGGTTGTACGTAATCTTGACGTAAGATTAATATCATGTGTTTACATCAGTGACAAGTCACGGTCTTACGTAATACCGATACCATCTGTGAGTCATTATTTAACATCAATAATTTGTCACAATTGTACATAATACTGACGTAATTTGAAAGTCATTTTCTAAATCAGTGACAAACGATTATTTTCCATAATATTGATAAAATTTGGGGGATGTATTTTTTTAATATTATCGATTGATCAAAATTTATCAAATATAAAACTTCTTCAATAAGATGTCTAATTTACAATTAATCGCTAAATATTAGTGAAAATTGGTTTAAAATTTAGTAAGAATCAGAAAGAGGTAAACAGCTGATTTAAGCTGGTACCTTGCAAATTTAAGTCCGCTCTTAATAACAAAAATTTATAATTTATAATATTAATGAATATATCTAACATATTAGCAAATAACATACAAAAATATTGTTCATTTACGTTTTTAAGAAAAAACATACAAATTAAATACATGTGGGATATAAACTTTTTATATCTTTGATTGTATGTTTCCATACACTGCAGAAAAAAAATCTTGACTCAAAGGTAAATTTCTTTGGACTAAGAATATATTAGAGATGACTGAAAATTTCGTGAATGAAGTCAAAATATCTTGACACTAAAACACTTCTTGCTCCAATATAACTTCAGCCTCCGTCAAAATTTTCTTGGTGCAAGAAATACTTTTTTTTCGTTGCATATGTTTCTCACTTATATTTTTTCCATGAATTTAGGTACTTTTATCCATTGTAAAAATATTTTCGACTTCATTCAGTATAAATGATTTGGTGTGAAACTGATAACAAAATACCGAGTTCAATTTATGTGGCATGAACTCTAAATTTTTAAACCGTCAAGCGAGTAAACATATAATTTCTTATGATTTCGCGTCAAGAAATTAAATGTCAGTCATTTAAATATTGCACTATTACTTGAAAAATAATTTTCTGACATTAGTGCTGCTACTTATGAAACATTGTATTTGAAATAATTCAAACAGTTCCATGATTGTTATTGACGAGACTAATAGTATTTTACACAGTAAAAAATTTCGCGTCATTGCGTCAAAAACTTTAGTGTTAAAAATTTTTGTGTTAAATATTTAACTTTTTTAAGTGTAAATTTAATATTTATTAAAATTAAAAATTTTTTTACTGTGTACATCAAGTTTCATAATGTTGTTAGTATGTTAAATTAAAAAAATTCAAATTTCGAAAAAAATTGAAATTAAAAAGAAATATAGATTAAAAAAATGGTATACTTAAAAGAGTTGAAATTAAAAAAAAAATCTAAATTTTGTAAATTGAAATTTTGAAGAAGAAAAATCCAAATGAAAAATACTAAATTTTCGGAAAAAATTAAATAAAAAAAAAATTCGAGTCTTGAGAAATCAATAAGTATTAAAAAATATTCAAATGACACGGATACATCGTTTACTCTGAAAAAATTTCACTCTGTGAAAGTTCTCTGTGTCCGCAGAGAGTCTAAAGTTCTCTGCGTCCGCTTTTAGACGAAAATTTTTGAAAGTGTAAGATTCAATCAATTCTTATGAAAATTTATAAATTGCCTATTCATTACCACAAGTTTCACTAGAGAGCCTTTTATAAGAGTTTTACAAAGTTTTATAGAACTTTATAAAATTTCATGAGTTTAATGAAATTTTATAAAATTGTATAAATTATTAGACTTGAATTTTTATACAATTCCAGCTCTTAAAATACATTTAATCTCAGAAAAATTATGAAATAAGCATTTTTTCGTCATGTAAGGCTTATCACATAAGTTATTTACTTCGTAACATGAACCGTTACTTGGACAAGTGAGCAGCGTTCCAGACTTCGATACGTGAGGACCCAAGTTCGAGCCCAGCATATTTCAGGATTTTTTCATCAAGTATCAACATATAAATAGTGTTTCAAACTTTGTAATAAGTCCACAACACTATAATTAATTTCAAAATTGCCATCTTTTTATTTTTGAGAAATTTTTTTTTTAATATTTTTTCTGAGGTACAATTCTTACATCACTTACATCACTTTTACGTCATAATGACATCATTATCATGATATAGACATCACAGGTATGTCATATTGACGTCATAAATGTCATTGAGACATAATACTGACGTCATGACTACGTCATATTTTTACGTCAGAATCTTACGTCAAGAAGTGTGAAATAATGAGTCATATATGACTCATTCGTGACTTGTATCTTACGTAAATCCTGACATAGCCCAATGTCATTTTGACGTCACATTGACGTAAACGTGTTTACTGGGTATTTAAAGATAATTATCATAGACAAGTCATACAAATTATTTTTTTCGTCTACACTCATAACAATTTTTCTTGATTGGGTACAGCCAGATACCGCAAACATCTTGATCGGGTTTTTCTTCTTCTTGAATTTGGTAATGCTCCTTGCAGTACTTATGATCCTCAATTAATTTATTTTTCTGTAGATGATCTGGTAGTTTATCCCAAATCCAAACAAAAACAGTTTCACTGTAAAAAATTGCGCCAAGTCCACGTTCATAAAACTCATCTCAATAACATTTGCACTTTACAAAAAAAATTAGGCTCGTTTTAATAATTTTTATTCTCTACAAAAAGATGTGAAATACAAAAAAAATACCAAGAAACCGTCATAATGTTGAAAAAATTGAAAAAAAATTTGTTGAAAATTAGAAAATAAAAAAAAAATTTTTTTATCGTACTTGGCGCGCGTTAATTAAGTACCCCAAATTTTTTCGGAAGAATTTCAACTCAAGAAAAATCGATTTCGCTTGTATATATATAATCATATTATATATTTATATAGATTTCATTAGTCAAGGATACTGAACTCATTGAAAACATTGCTTAGTGTATTAATTATCAGTTTTAGTGAAAAAACCCGTTCTTAAAATTTTTTTTAGATCTTTAGTGAGAACAACTGTAAATATGGTGGTGTGTTCAAAAAATCTGAAATTATATAAAATTTTTGGATTCATTTTTTTTCAGCTTCGTCATTAATCTTTAATGAAGAACCTTATGCAATATAAAAGTTTGATATTGCTTCGTTTAATTGTAATTAACACATTTTGATTGGAACTCACACCGCATTGTCCCAATTAAGTCGGCCATATGTTTTATTTTTTAGTAAACACAATTCTCACAATGCAACCGACCCAACGTATGCATGCGTATCGACTTATATGTAGTTTGCATAACTGCGTATGACATGTCAATTTTACCTAACTTTTGTAAAACTTATTATGAAATAACATAGGTTGACTTACTTATAAATTTCTCAGCATTAAAAGGATGTTTATTTATCCTGAAAAAATTTGGGGTACTCAATGACGCGCGCCAAGTACGATAAAAATTTTTTTTTTTATTTTTTAATTTTCAACAAATTTTTTTTCAATTTTTTCAACATTATGACGATTTATTGGTATTTTTTGTATTTCACATCTTTTGTAGAGAATGAAAATTATTAAAAACGAGCCTAATTTTTTTTGTAAAGTGCAAATGTTATTGAGATGAGTTTTATGAACGTGGACTTGGCGCAATTTTTTACAGTGAAACTGTTTTTGTTCGGATTTCAGTATTTTTTGTAATTATAATAAAAATTGACAATTTTAATTTAATACATTTCCGGTGGCAAACTATCCCCTTTAAGCTATAGTTCATGTAAAAGTTATTCTTGCGTCGCCTGGCGTGTGTAATTGCAAGCTGTCAAATATCTTTTTTTCACTGTAGTTTCCCATCTATTATAAGATTAGCATGCATCCTTATATTATTTAGTCTCTGGCCGTCCGCTTTTTACATAAGAAAAAAGTTAAAATCTAAAAATCAGGGTCGCTATAGTTTGTGCTGATTATTTTTAATAATTTCAAATAGAAATTATAAAGATAATTGATAATAATCAAGTAATACGCGTAATAAAAGCATGAACTACTATTATAAAATATCATATAGAAAAAAAATCAAAATAAATTTGAAAAAAAATTTGTAACCTCAAAAAACCGTTCTGCTTATGGTATATACACACTCGGTAGTCTGGCTTGAGAATGGAACTTGGCGCCAGACTCTATCGAGTCTGTTGATTTTTTCATTTTTCTATTTTATATCTTTTTGTAAAGAAAAAAAAAATTTTTTTTTCCTTAATAGTCTTATGAACGTGGACTTGGCGCGATTTTTTTTGCAGTGAAACTGTTTTTGTTCGGATTATAATTACTATTATTGTTGTTGTTATTATGATTACCAGAATTATTTATTGTTATTATGATATTGTTGTTAGTAAATGACACAATGTATCGAACGCATAGTTATGTTACGTATTATCAAGAGATTAAGATTATTTAAAACCCGCCGAATTGAATGACAGTGCCATCTACAGGCAACAACCATGAGATTATAGAATGTACACTATCTTCAATAAAAATTCCCCAGACACTGAACAGCTAGTTTATCCCAAGAAAGTAGAACTCGAACAACGTTTAGTCTGTTGTGTATTTAGACTGGTTAATAAATATTATGTAAGAAATATCATCGTTTCAAACTTCGCTCAATTAACAAGTAGTGCCACCTACAGGCAACAATCATCAAGACGTTTGTAGTATCTGTACATTGCTCGAACAGAATTACTCAGATCTTGATAAGCTGACTTTTCCGAAGAAAGCAAAATCAAACAATTCTAGCTCTTTTAGGGCCAGTTTTTCAAATCAAGATAAAATTTTATCCAGGATAAAATTATGATGCCAGTATATTTATATATATGAAATATATAGATATATTTTATCATTAGATAAAATTTTATCCTAGATTGAAAAACTGGCCCTTAAATATTGACTCTAGTTGATGAATACAACTAAATGAAAAGAAAGTATATTTAGAAAAATACGAATGGAAAGTTATTTAATAATTAATTCTAGGGATTTTATATTAAAAAAAATATTTTAACAATTTTTGTTTTTAAAAAAATTTTTAATTCAAAGTTTGTATTTTTCCCGCAAAAATTGAATGTTTATAAAGCTTTAATATAAATCATTTAAAGTATCACTTTTCGTACAATATCTAGCAGCATTGATAAAATTTTATATCAATAAGCCGCGAACATTCTTTAGCTTAGATTGATAAACTAAAGGATCAATTGTAAGCTTTTAATTTTACATATTTTTTAATAAAATTTTTACATTTTTAGTAGATTTCATAGAAATCTAACTATTGCAATGGTCCTCATGACAAAACTTTTGAAAAATTTTGCTATATTCCGACTTAACTCGACGAGCTGAGTCAGAAAATACGTATGGTTCAAAAGTTTATATATGTATATATATATATATATATACGATATAACGCGGCTTGTCACCACGATAGCGTCGTCAATTTACAATGGATCTCTACCAAACTCAACATACTTATTCTACAGATAGATACTGAAGTCAAGTTCGAAGATGAGCTTAATCGGTCAAGTAATTTAGAAATGCCATGATTTCAAAATTTTCAAAATCATAAAAATTCATATTTCTTCACTTTCTTACTCGAATAACTTTTGAATGGGATCACTTATTGAAATTCTGTAAAATACATCTGGAAGCTCTTTAAATAAGCTTCAATTTGAGTACTCTATCATATGTGTAGTCTCAAAATTATGTCCTATTCCGCTATGCCAATTATGAAATTTTTAGTAGATTTCATAGAAATCTAACTATTGCAATGGTCCTCATGACAAAACTTTTGAAAAATTTTGCTATATTCCGACTTAACTCGACGAGCTGAGTCAGAAAATACATATGGTTCAAAAGTTTATATATGTATATATTATGACGTTATTTTTTTAACCGGGGTCTATTTAAAATGAACGTCACTAGCGCCAACGGATTTTTTGTGATTTTAAGTCGATATTCCAAGGCCAAAATTTTATAGAAAATAATTGAGAGGATTAAAAGTAAGTCTTTAGCGAGTCTTCAGTGAGTTCTTAGCGAGTCTTTAGTGAGTAGAGCCCGAGTGTAGATGCCGAGTAACGAGGAGCTACAGTTTTAGTGTGAATTTAGAGAGTTACAGTTACAGTCGAGCTTTTGAGATTTTTGAAATTAGAGTCAGTTTTAGAGTCAAGTTTTTGAAAAATATAGAGGTCGAGTTATTTATGGGTTTTATTGAGTTATTTTGAGTTTGTGGGTTTTGAATTTTTAGTTTTGAGTTTCGAATTGTAAGTTTTGAGTTATTGAGTTTGGAGGTTGCAGAGTATGTGGGTAAATCAGCGTTACCGAGGAGCGGGACTATAAGTCACCCGGTTTCGTTTGATGTGAGACGTTGGTCTAACCCTTTGACACTTCCGGGTGGAATGCCTAGGTCTGGTTGAGCCGCCAGCGCTCCAATGTAGAGGAACATGACGAAAGCATATGGGATCAGTTTGAGTTACGTTTACGTTTACGTTTTTCGTTAAGTTTTTGTTACGTTTAAGTTACGTTTTTGATATTTTAATTTTGAGTTTAAGTTACGTTTTGAGTTACGTTTTTGGTTTCGATCCCAGCAGTAGTCAGTTCCCGGAGAGCATCCACTAAAGGAATATCCGTACTCCGAGCCTCAATTGTTCGATTTAGAGATTAAAATGTTTATGGGGATTAATTGAATATAGAAATTTTAGTTGGGAGTGAGTCACGTTTAAGAATACTTGAGTTTTAGATTTTGTTAAAGATAGTTGGATTTTAGATTTTGTTAAGGAGAGTTGAGTCTTAGACCTCGTAGAGGACAGTCGAGTTGGAGAGTCGCCTCTGATCACTTCAAGTGATCGGATGTGCGTATTATTGCAGCTACAGGTTAAGAGTTTAGTCTCTTGCATTTTAGTTTACGTTACAGAAATGAATATAGTTATGAGGTTTATTTAAGTTAGTATAAAAAGTTACTCAGCATCGGCATTGTTTATATCAGGTATGATTTTAGTTTATTTATTGTAATTTGAGCGTTAATAATTTAGTTTTTGGTCT